>NC_056739.1:1033637282-1033872282 GCF_019279795.1 Protopterus annectens | reverse complement strand
AGTTTTTGCAGTCTTTTGCCATCTTTGTTTCCCATGCTGGTCCTACCCCTCTTCCATTTTAAGTACTTGGATGAAGACATTATTGAGTATGTTCTCATGTTCAGTCAGACTTTCTCATCTTTTCTTGCAGTGACTGAGACTCTCTCCAAGTCCTTTTCATTCTATAATATATTTATATTACGTCTTTTTCTTATCATTTAGTTATTCATATTATACTTCTTGAAAGCTGTCTTGATCTTCTGAATGAACATTCCTCTGTTTTTCTCATCAGTTTTTCAGACTTCTGGTCCCCATTCATCTCTTCTCCTCCTGCTATAAAGATTTCTCTTTACATGTTTAATCGTATCCATCTTTAGGAAGACTGATTATCTTTCTACTTGGGCTTCTGTATTTTCCTCTTGCAAGGTTTCATCTCCCATATCAGCTGTTAATTTGTTTTCAACTGCATAATCATATGTTATAAGTAAGGGAGGTTTGGGGGGGTGAGGTCCCCTATGTATGGGGTATTGGGGGCTTGCTAAAATACTGTTCTCATTTTTTGGGGAGGGTAGAGAAAACTGTGACTAGTTCTATTCATCCAAATGGAGCTTCATCTTGATGCTACTCATAACAATGTAGTGAAACCAGGTGAGATATAGAGAGTTTTGCATTTTAAACAGGCATCATCTACAGAAAGACATACAAAATATCTTCTGCTGTGCTTCTGGTTAATGAATTTTGAAAACCCAGCTAACTATGTCCAGGTGAATGTAATGCATGAAGAGCAGAATGTACAGACTGTACCTTACAATAAGCATGATGGTGAAGGTGCTTCTGGTAGCCATATCTGTGTTTATTACAAGTACTGCAAATGTAACTTTATTAAAGTCAAGTGTTGCTCTCTGCACAGTTGATACATCTCAGAAGAGTCACACCATATGGTGAAATGGGTCAAGAATGCAATGAGGGCCAACTTCACCAGTGAAGTCAATATCACGTAGTAACAAACGCTGTTAGATGTAATATTTGAACTAGTGATAGGACTGCCTAGGATGAAATGTGCACGCAATCAGCCTCTGTGGCATATTAACTTAGATATCTGAAAAGTTGGTGCTCATGGCAGAACTCCTCCTATACATTTAGTGACTCATTTGAAAGGCAGTTTTGAAGGGCTCACTTTGCAGGAAAAAACTGTTGGCATTAGACTACCATCAAATACTTACAGAAGATACAAGAATGCAGACAATACCACTACCACACACTGAAATGTATGACTTAGCAGTAAATATGTCAAAGGAATAGATACTAGATTTAACAAATACTTGTTGGCAATGATATTAACTTCTTCACTTATTACACTTCCCACTTGACATCAGGTTCATCTGCCCACAGTGATCTACACTGGTGACACATTAACCACAAAAAAATCAGCTCCAGCATGAAACAAAGCCAATCCAATAAAATGTACTGCAACAGGATACTGGATGGAAATAATTTTAATAAAAAACACACAAGTATTAAGCGCTTTCATCTACACAAAAGCAAACTTCAGCAGAATATGTAGTTATACTCAATGACCTTGTTTAGATAGCTTGCCAAGCAATGCAATTGGTTAACAATGCAAATCACCTGCCCACTTTTTACTTAGTATTAATGACATAAAAAATTCCTTAAAGGGAATAAACATAAAATAAAAGATGTTATGTTGTGCACACATTAAAATTCACAAAATAAGCTATATATATGGAATATACTTACAAAACATTTTTTAAAAACGTTTAGTCTCTAACTTTTCTCAGCTTTCTCCTGCAATACAGGAGATATAGAAATAACTTCATTCAGACCTGGGGAAAGTTAGCAGCCAGTCTCAACTGCCACTGCCTCTCTTTCTTCAACAAATCATTCCTGCAATTGCCCCCTTTCTGGTCCATAGCAACAAAATCCAAAATGCTAAAAACAAATTTGTCAAACCCCTCACACAAAGAGTGTTTATATAGGGCGTTACTCTCCTTTTTGTTGTTTATGTCATATACATGTTCGTAAATTCTACTCCTCATTGCCCGTTCCATCTTGCCCACATAATAACTTGCACACTTAACACATATAGCAAGGTATATCACCTGTTTGGTGCCACAATTCCCTGATTTGAACCTAATATTGGTTTTCATAATGTTCCCTAACGTCAAATGTGTCACCTTATTGATGTATGTCCACAGGGGTTAGCTCCCTTACCATCTTCCTCTTTGGTCCTAGTTTTATATTCTAACAACTGTTTAAAATTGGCACCCATTTTGTGATTATACACCAACTCATTGCCCCATACACCAAGAATTTGTTGGTTTACCTTGAATATATTCCAGTTCCTTCTGATAATGTTTTGAATATCAACAGGCAAGGAATTATACTGTAGTATACAAGCTTTCTAAAATTTCTGACCACCACTATTCATTTCAGATCTGTCAGTGTTCAACCCCACACCTAACAGTGGTTTATATTTATGGCCCCAGTTGTTATAAACTTCCTGGAAATTTTCTTCAAACTATTCCCCTAGGATAACCTCTCTGCTTAAACATTTCCCCCACCTTATCCAGTTCTCCCTTTACATCCTTGAAATGGGAGGTCATCCTCGCCACCCGGATGGCCTGACCTTTAACCAGGCTCTTCTTCTGCATTAAAGGGTGGTTACTTAAAAATGTAAATAAGAGTTGCAGAAAGTCTCTTTACAGTACACATTAGACCTGAATCCATTCCCATCATGTGAAATGGTAATGTCCAGGTAATTAATGTATTGTGTGTTGTATGCATGTGTAAATTCCAAATAATGTGTGGTATTATTTAAATAATCCAAAAATAATGGGAAGTCATCATTGGTGACACATTAAGTCATATGGTATACAATTCCTCTGAGACACAGCAACTCCAAAGACTGCAACACATGACCTATGACAACACAGCCAATTATATTCTAGTACAGTGATACCCTATTGTGACTGTTCAATGAACAATTCTTGCTCAGGGTCTGCATGTAATGCCAGATTGTCTGCATACAACAAGTTTATTGACCTGCTCCTGCAAACCTGTTTGTTAATATAGTCCATTACAAGTATGAACAGTAATGGGCTCAAAACTGTACCCTGAGGCACACCCATTCCCAATGGGAAACCCTCTATGAGACCAAATAATGTTCATACTTGAGTCATTTAGGTCCTTGTACATAACCTGCACTAATTCTACCAATGTTTCTGGTACCTTGAATCATGGCAGCACTGTTCAAATCAGCTTCCTTGGGACCTTGTCACATGCTGCCTTCAAGTCTAGGAATGCCCAGTTAGACTCTTTCCTCATCTCTAACTTCTTCTCAACTATCTGTCTCAATGCAAATATCAGGTCAGTTGTACTGCATCCTGATCTGAATCCGAACTGCTCATCTCTCATCTTACTTTCTACTACTGCATGTATTTGTTTATCATTCACCCTCTGCAGTGCTTTCATGTAATGTGACAGGAGTCTGATACTTCTGTGCTGCCCACAGTTCTGGATGTCCCCTTGGTTCTTGTACACTAGTATGCTTAGTCTTCAGTCATCTGGGATATGCCTCTCTCTCTCCATACTGTTATCAGTAACATTATGAGCCATTTCTCCCCTGTCCTACCCATCATCTTGATCATGTCTGCTGCGGCCTCACCTGAGCGAGCAGCTTCCCTGACATCATTTTCCTTAGTGCTGTTCTTACTTCTTCTGGGGTGGCATATACTTTTCTTTCAGTTGTGTCTAGGGCAGTATAGCTTCTGTGTTTTTTTTTTTTTTCAATAATATTTCTTTATTGTTTGTTTTCAATATACATCATTTCACAAGAGTAAACACAGGTGATATATAACTGATGCAACAACAATATTTTTAGAACATATTTACACTATTTACATGAATGCTTTCATATTTTGATAGTATGAAAAGAGATAATCATTGTTTTCTCCAGGGTTGAACCATCAGGTTAGTATAGTGCTATATAATGTTATGATTTTATTGTGTATGTTGTAAATGTCTTCCAAAATCAATTTTATGCAAGTATTATATTGAAGATTTGTTCCCAATGTTTCAAAATATTGGGGTTTTTGTTTTGTCTGTTTATTATGTATTTGTGGGCTAATATATGTTTTATCGCTAGGTTCCTGAAGTTATTCCATGAGATTTTAGATGGGCTCAGCCAGTTTGTAGCTATGTACAGTTTCATTAAAGCTTCTGTGTTTTTTTTTTTACATTCAGAAGCTGCTGAAAATACCCCTTTCATCTGCCTTTGATGTCCTGTGGACTGGTGAGCAGGTTGTTGCTGGCATCCCTTATGAAGGGTGTCTGCCTATCTTCTTTATCTGTCTGCCTTTACTTTGAAGCCTGACAATCTCTTTGTGCTATCTAAGGAGTCACTTTCCAGAAGCTGGAAGAGTGACCTTGTTCTTTGCTACTGCAATTCCTCTCTTAACTTCTTTATTAGCCAACCTGTTTTCCTTCTGACCCTGGTCCATCTTTTCTATTTCTCACCTTTTCCTGCAGTCCTTCTTTCTTTTGATGACTTCCGGGGCATCTGCATTCCACCACCAGCTTTTCTAATGTACCTTATTTCCATACCTGGCTTGGATGCATATTGGTTCAATAGTCCTCATACATGTTTTGAGGCACTGCTATTTCCCTCTTCATCTCTAGTTCCTCTTCTTCCTCATGTGCTAGAGCCTTAAATAATCCCTTGAACTCCTGAACTTTCTCTCCAGTAAACTTCCGGGTCTATGGCCTCATCTCAGTTGATCTTAGAGCCTTTGCCTTTTCTGACTACTGCTTGGAAGTGATTATGGCAGCATGTGGTTTATGCTGTAGAAAGACTGTTTCACTGGGGATGACTTTGCAGTTAATGATTCTACTCCAGTGCCTCTTCTTTATTAACGGGCAGTCTACCTGAGGTGCATGTTGGCCACTCTTATATGTGATCTTGTGACTCTCTCTGCTGAACATTGTCTTAGTCACTATCAAGTAATTTTCCTGACAGAAGTCTAGAATGGCCTCTCCTCCTTTATTGCTGTTGCCTCACCCATGTAAACCTAGGCAATCCTGATATCATGTTCTGTCTGCCCCAATGTGTGCATGCAGGTCACCCACTATCAACACCAATTCCTGATGTCCTGCTATATCTATTAGGTCCTTCAATTATTGTCTGAATACACTCTAGACCACTCAGCTGTCAAGATTTTTGCCTCATATTTTTGTCGGTTCCTCATAAAATTTGCAGTTTGCTGGCAAATCACTGTGAAGTGAAGTCATTAAATAGTGACAGCCATTTCAGTTTTAGACTTCATAACTTTAAAAAAATGTATGTTAAAGTAAACCCTGTTATTCTAGCAACTTTCTAAGTTTATAAGACCAATAATTAAAATCTGTCCCTGACTTTGGGCCTTTATTTTCCATAGCTTTTTGTCTTTGTCCAGATTTCTTGCCCTAAGAAGTTAAAAGGTATAGTGCACTCTTTCCCTCACTATAACAACCCCACTGTTGTGCATAGGTGAAGATTATGAATAGTGCCCTATCCTTACACTGGAGTCCGACTGCCATGGGTTTGTAATTCTGATGACATTACTTACTGTCTTCTGAAGCCTTTCCTTCATCATTTTCTCATCTGTTCTCCTCCTGTTCTACGTCTGAGTAGTAGACGCTGGATTCCAAATCAAGTTACTTTGCTGCACTCCCCCATTCCATCTTGTTGCCTGGATACAGAGGATGTCCAGCCTTCTCCTTACTATCATGTCATCCACTTCCAGGCTACATCCTCTCAGTGAAACTACACTGAATGTAAACATTTTTGGTTCATGTCTGGTAGGTTGAATGGTTTTACTTTCAGCCTTCACTCAACAGGGCTATCCCAGGTAACCCAAACTGGGCAACTGGATACAGGCCAGACGGCCAGTAGCTTACTGACCCAGGACTTCTGGGCATTATTGTAGGCACACACTGGCTAATATGGGTACATACTCCCTTCCCACTACTAGCATGGGTCCCTGGTGTAGGTCAGAGCAGGTCTGGTCTTCAATCAATAGCAAAGCAAATACCCTTGCTCATTTTTGGTTGCATTAATCAACATGACTGAATTACTTACGACAAATTTTTACACTGTTGAGTGGTTAGCCCAGATATGGCATGCACTCTGTGATCCATTTTTTACTCTCTTGAGATATTGTTCACAGACGATACCCAAAGAGGTTGGTCTATACAACTCTTTCCTCTATACGCACCATCTATAATCTATGTGCTGTGCATAGCTCTATTATTGAGTGAGTGAGTTTGAGATAGAAACACTTAGCATGTTTTTAGGAGGTGGGAGGAACCCCCCAGAGATGCAGGGAGAACATGCTAATACCATCCAGGAATTGGCCAGTTGTCAGGTTCGAACTTTGTGCCTTGTGCATGGAAGACGAAGACCTTGATCATTATGCCATCTGTGAGTAAATTGTATTTTATAATTTCCAACTAGCACTCCTGCAGTTTGCACATACTGATAAATCAGTATTTTTATAGATACTACAATTATTTTCAAGTAATTTACGAAAAGTAAACGCAGTTCATCCCAACACTCATTAAATGAAAATGCAGCATAAACAAGAAAAAAACGGAGAAGAAATTTTTAAGTACAAATTAGTTATAATACAATAACATGTTGATTACAGTCGGCACAACAATTTGTGAACTTAAGTGTACATTTAAGGATGTATAAAGCATTACAAGCCAAAAAAATAAAAATTAAGAAAAAATCAAGGAAGTAAGTTAAACCATACTGTAATGAAGTAAGAAAATGGTATAACTGCTGGGAATGACTCAGGGAAAGTTGTAGGATCTGGTCATATCATTTTGAAGGGGACAAAGGAGTCTCACTTAGATTGAGCCGTTATAGTTGGAGAAAAAGACAACCCTGAGATCACTCTGAAGGTACTGATTCATTACTCATTCCAGAAAATTCTCAAAAGAAAAGATAACAAGATCTCACCTACTTTATCAGTTCCCTGACGGGTTCATCCCTGGACACCCCAAATACTGGTTAACTTTCATTTACTGGCTGCATGGTTAACACGTTTCCAAGTCAACAGGCTGTTTAAAGCAACCTTATTCATTAACAATGATCGTAGAATTTGATGGTCAGTGATTATTAAACAGAAATGCAAACAGTTTCTTGTTATACTGCTATATAACAATTTTTGTTAGACTATCTTTGACTTACTTATGGATTGTAGGTATCATTCTGAGACGCTTGAGGGCAATTATTTTAAAAGGATTAGCTTCTTTTGTATACTATATCCTCTGTTCATGGCTGACCTTTGGGCCTCTTCATTCTACCTCTTTGCACATACACCTCAAATAACTCAGAGGCTAGTGGAGGAATGACTCATTTCAGAAGGGATTTAATTTTAACTTGCTAAACTTTAGGAGAACAGTGAGCTGTAGATGTAGCCGACACACATCAGTTAGTCCATATATTTTCATTATGCAGCCCTAAATACCTGTTAACTTTATATATAAGTCCTGATGTTGGTGCAGGTTGTTGCTCTGTAGCTCAAGGGCACTGGAAACATAGGGTGGGGGGGGCGCCTCCCACATACATTTTGACAGCTGTAAGACCATCTTGTCTTTTGGGGGAAAAAACTAAAAATTAATGGCTAGCCTGATCCAGCACTAAGCGACATAGGCAATTACCTAGGACCCCCGCGGGGAGGTGTACCCTGTCATGGTAGCAGTGTCTTCTTTAAGGAGGACCCATACGTGCGTCGCACAACAACATGGATTTAAGCACAGTCCACACTTACATGCAGAATTTAAGCTAGCTGTTCCATTGAGTGAGGGAGTGCCTGATTTCCTGTCTGTCTGAGTGCCTAATGACATTTGTTATTGTCCAAGTGTTTCAGATACAGTGTGTGTGTGTGTGTGTGTGTGTGTGTGTGTGTGTGTGTGTGTGTGTGTGTGTGTGTGTGTGTGTGTGTGTGTGTGTGTTTGTTTTTGTGTGCAAATGCCCCAGTTAGGAATACCTGATGGCTAGTATTACTCAGGCTTAAACCCTGTACCTTAGGTACAAGAAACAAGAGCCTGAATTCTCTACCCATACCACCACTTGTGATTCCAGAAGTTGAGTCCATAGCTCTCAACTGTCCAGATTTTCACAGAATATTTGGCTCATAGTTTTGGTCTGTTCCTCTTAAAATTTATGTTTTTCTGGCAAATCGATGAGAACTGAATTCAGTAAATAATGATAGTCCTTTAAGTTTCAGTCTTTCTGTCTTTCAGGAAACACATGATAACACAAAACACTTTATTCTAGCAACTTTCTAAGATTATACAAGCAATGTTTAAAATGTGTCCCTGGTTCTGGGCCTTTGGGCCCCACCCCTCCCCTAATAAATTTTGGCCTTTTCCAGATTCCTTGTGCTGTGAAGTTGGCATATTTAGTTGAGTGTCAAGTGAATTTTACAAGGAGCTCAGGAGAAGAGAAGTTTAGTGCTGCTTATGCCAGGTCTATTTGCATTGCTAGTAGCTCAACAGATGGTATACTTGCTTTTGATGCAGAAAGCTATGGGTTCTACTCCCACAGTATGCAGATGGATTGTTGATACTGTACTATGTTGTACTTTAAAGGGAGTGGATGCTGCAGTCCTGCGAATGTCCTTCTTTGGAGGAGTTACCTAGTAACTATGAAACTATTATCAGTTCATAGGTTCATAGGTTGGTACTAGGCTATCAGCCCTAGGGCCTACACAAGCCTAGCCATAATAATTCCCTGGCTATTTCTTCCCACAATATTTATTTTACTTCCCTGGACCCCTATCTAGCAGGGTGACTGACGTGATCCCCGGGGGACCACAACTGTCCTCCCTTTATCTGCATCTCTCCTTTGTGTCCCTCCTCCTTTTTCTGTCAGCACCTCCTCTATTGGTCTTATGTGTTTATTTGGCTGCCCACATCTTCCCCCACTACCCTTTTTGGAAAAAAAAAGGTGTTAATCTGCTTTCTATTCCTCATTTTTGATGTTACTATATATCCATTTCTTTTTCAGTAACAATACAAAAATGGCAAAGACTTTGCTGAGAAAACCTTATTATGGCTCAAAGCTGATCTCATAGCAGCATGCCACACAGTGTATGACCATACATCTTTGCAAACATGATACATGCACTCTACCTGGCAGTTCTTTTCACACATTTTTCTCCCCAGCTTTTTCCTTAGTCTCTCTCTGTTGTACTGATTAACAGTGTTATAGAAGCCAGTCAGCTTCTGGCCACATGGCATCACTTCAGTCATATTATGTTGCCATTACAAGACCATATATGCTTCTAGGACTCCCCCCATGGCTTTTTTTCATTTAAGACAATTAAAGACTAACGATTATTACAAATAACCAGTAATAACAATACCACTAATAATAACAATAATAACGTGCAAAACTGAAAGAAACCCCACTACAAAGGCAAAAGTCATTCATTACTATACCCCTTATCAGAACCTTTCCCCCTTACAATTCTTTCTACTACACCTATAGTACTTTTTCCTTATGTCTTAATTTTTTCTATTCCTTTTACTTCCTCTGGCCCTCTGCGAACTGTTGTTCCACATCTCCCTGTCACAGCATGCTTACCTCTCCTTGAATTCCTCAATTCTCTGTTCTTCTACCTCATTATACTACATCCTAATTGTTTCCACTTGTTTTTGACGATCCAAGATCACCTGTTAACCACAGTATGCTTGTTATACTAATGAGAGATAGTAATACCGTAATCTGCTGTTGCATTCAACACGTGTAATGGAAACAATTCAGTAGTCTCCTTTGTGAAAGGGCCCTTTTCAGTGGAAGCTACCCAATTAAAAATACACTGAATAACTTAAAGGCAAGCACTCCTACTTTTGAAGTACAAGCGGCACAGCTATCAATAAGTACCACTGTTTATTTCAAAAACTGAAAGGCATATTGAACAAGAGCTGATTTAGACAATTCATACAAAGCAATGTACATTTTCAAGTTCTCATACAGGTGTTATTTTTATGTAAATTAATGATATCAAAAGTCCGATTCTCAACTACTATTCCAATACAGTACAGTGTTCAGTCACCCTTGCATGGATGTAGGTTTATTTACAAACAGATTACCCTAGAAATGTGAAACCTAAATGCAGGATTAATGACACATATTTGAAGTGCTCGAATCAAGAAAATAACAACATCTCAGCAAGCATGTGGACAGTAAGTTAGAAATTCAGTGTGTGTTTACACAGCTATCAGTCACATTTCTGTCACCTGACAGCCATGTGCTTAGTAAAGAAGGAAAACATCAGACCAAAAGAAGCTTTCCTACTATTGAAATGCTGCATAATCAGTACACCTAGTCTAATTCATTTAACAGTAACAAAAGAAACAGTTTTACCTTTAAAGGCCCTGCATTTCCACAGCCATGTTTCCCTTTTCCATAAGGAGCACCTCCATGGGATGATCCCGAGCTGTTGCTGCCGGACCTGTCTCTTCCATCCCCACCAGGACCTGATCTCATACCCACTCTGTCCCTCATTTCTACTGAACTTTCCAATCCATTCCCTATTGCAATATTACTAGGTTATCATTTTTTTAATTTAACATAGGCAATTTATTCTTCAAGGGCAACAAGCACTTTATTCGTAGATGAAACAATGAAACATAAAGTTGTTTGCTAGCAGCAACCTCTTCATTAGTTACAGATCCCTTTAATGTGGAATTAATTAGATGATCTTTACTTCTGCAGAAATTTTGCATATTTACTGATATTGGTGGATTGTAATGACAGAAGTTTGAGTGGCCTTTTATGGTTGAAATTTTCTGAAATGAGTAGTTTTGCCATTATTGGTTCATACATTTTGTTTCATTGCTTATTAGAAGAATGCTCAAAACTGCAAATTTAAAACACATTCTGACAAGAGGTGCTGTATTATACAAGGAATATAATTTAATACAGTCAGGAAGGTGAATCAAAGAACTCATACATCTATGCATGGCCCTAAAAATGTGAAGGAGCCTATGGTTTGAAAACAACCCAAAGGTAAAGTTAGTCCTCCACTGGCCAAATGCAAAATGAATGTGGGTTTTCACGCCCTTTCAGAGAATGTGAGTTTCAAGGGCAGAGAAGTTTACTGCTCATGCTAAGTCTATTTTCATTGTGAGACTGTATTGCTTGTCTAGCAAAATGGCTCAGTGTTTGTGCTATTTTATTTTAATATCTGTAATCATTGTAGAAATAAATAAGAAAACCATATGCATGCTGACAGGTTTGAACAGTGTTTATGGTAACTGAGGAGAAATAGCCAAGTAATAGAACACTGGAGTGGCTGGGGAGGGGGCTGCTGCTGAAGCGGCAGGGGGTTGCTGCAGGGGAGGCTGCTCTGGGGGGGGGGGGCAATCTATTACCCTGCCTAGGGCCCCATTTAACCATGATCCAGCTCTAGTATTTTGCACTGTTATTTAGTATAAATGATCAGAAGTTGGAATGAAACAACAAAGTGTCAGTTATAAAACATTATAAGTACTTTCGTTCTGTGTTTGACAATAAAGGAAAGCGCTTATTTTTTACAACTGCACTTTGTTGTTTTATTCCAGTTTCTGATAGTTTATGGTTTTCACTGTTATTTAATAATCAATAATAATTAATAACACTCATATTGTTGATCATGTCAGTGCAGTTCTGCGGACTGTGGACCTCAACAAAAGTGGCAGCAGCCCACCCAGGTACATTCCGGGCTGTCATTTATGATGTAACAACAGTAAAAATGATGATGATGATGATAAAATAAGACTTAATGCAGGCAAGAAACTGGAATAACTTTGCTGTTCCTGTGTTTTCAGAAGTCAATACAGTTTCTTCCTTCCTTAACTCATTTTTGTTTTCATTAATGCAAGTTGGCCCCAGTTTTGTTAGATTTTTAAAGTCATGCCAGAAACATTAATTTATTTAAAGTAAAAAAAATACTGTGTGGTTTTTATCCTGCTTATACAAAAGTTATTAAAGCTTCTTGCCTGACTTTAAGCCTTCAGTTAGGTTATTTATTATTATTGTTATTTTTTAAGTTGCCCAGTTTTTGTTGCACTTTTTTTTTTATTTAATTGAGCAAATAAAAAAAATGCAACAGGTCGAGCTTGAAAGTGGTAAACAGCTTTTGTTCACATATCTTATTCAAACATCAAAAACCTCATAGCTCAAGGGATAAAGCCAAAAACTTAATGGGTCGCGCTAAACATCAATGGTCCAGAATCAGGGAGAAATTTTAAATCTAACATTGTTCTTATATGCTTTGTTGCTAGAATAACAGGTTTTGCATTAGCCTGCATTTTCTAAAGAATATGAAGTATAGAAGTCTGAAACCTCAAAGTGTCTATCATTGTTTAATTTTGCAATCCTCATACATTTGCCAGAAAATCACACATATTATGAGGAACAGACCAAAAATATGACACAAAATCAGTGACAGTCAAATATATGCTGTGATCTCTCAACCTCTTACGGCAAGAATCAGTAGAAAGTATGAAAGGCTCAAAATCATGGGCAAATTTTAAGCTTTACTCTTGTCACCAAAGCAATGATCCAGAATCAGGGACAGATTTTAAATATAACATTGTTTTTATATGCTTTGTTGTTAGAATAACAGATTTTGCATTAGCCTGCATTTCTGAAGTATATGACATATAGAAGTCTGAAACTCAAGTGTCTATCATTAAATTCTCATATATTTGCCAGAAAATCACACATATTATGAGGAACAAACCAAAAATATGACACAAAATCAGTGACAGTCAAATATATGCTCTGATCTCTCAACCTCTTAGGGCAAGAATCAGGAGAAAGTATGAAAGGTTCAAAATCATGGGCAAATTTTAAGCTTTACTCTTGTTACCAAAGCAATGGATGAAGGTAAAACACTTCGCATCACATTACCTTGACCTGACTAAGCCTTTTGACTCAATCTCCTACTCAGGTGGAATACAAAAGATGAATAATCTAGGAGCAAGCACTTACATCACTAGCTGGATTGCCAACTTGCTCACAGGATGCAGGAGATCAAAATAGGGGGAAGTTACCTCTAGAAAGTGACCGGTCACCAATGGAGTCCCCCAGGGTTTGGTGATGAGACATTTTCTGTTTGGCATATACATCTCAAAAGTAAAAGGAAATACCAAAGGGTTTTGGCTAACTAAGTTTGAGATGACTGCAAGCTAAGAGCAGTTATTGAATCCCCAAATGACTTAACCATCATGCAGGAAGGTTTGTCCCAAACAATCACTGATGCCAGAATAGTGAATTGAAACTAAACTCCAAAAATACATTATCATATCCTTTGGGAAGTCATCTACTCCAGGGAACTGCCAAATTGACAATACCCCCTGAAAAATGACCTTGTTGATTGGCATTTGGGAACGTGTGTGTATAGTGACCTCTAACCAAATGCCCACCCCAGTGATAGTGGACCCAGACGGCAGCATATTAAAGTGGTGAAATCCCCTCTGCAAACTGCTCCCCACCTGAAAGGCCTACAACACCGGAAGGACACCATCCTCCTGAAGACCTTAAACAGGAATTTAAATTCTTCTAGCCCCTCACTCTGAAAAGCAAACAAGGTTACTATATGTGCTTATTTATCAATTACTAAGTAAAGTCAGCTAGCCCTGGGTCCATGACACTGTGTGGCATTCCCTACACCTCTTCAGTAGTAACCCCTACCTCCTAAAACCCATTTTCAGAACAGAGTATACTGGTCTACCATAAGATTAACTAGACTGCCGCAAGCAGGTTTCCAATTATTATTGTTTAAACTGGTACACCTTACACATATTTTTTGTCTGCAACCTCTTACTTCTTAAAGCGTAATGCTACAAAACGGCTGGCATTATCCTCACTAACATTAGTGTAACACTAAAGAATACATTGGTGCAATTTTAAACTAACTTTTTAGCATTTTTACTTAGCTAAAGAATACATTGGTGTAAATTTAAACTAACTTTTTAGCGTTTGTTTAGTGTAATTTTAAACTGACTTTTTAGCATTTCTACTTACAACTTGTAAATATCTTGTAGCTTGGTTTAGCCTTGCTCCCACACATCCCCCTTTTGTTCTTGTTACATAAGTGAGGTTTCTTATCCACCTCCGTGCCCACCATTTTTTTAAATGCCCCAGTGATAGTGGACCCAGATGGCAGCATATTAAAGTGGTATGTTACTTGTATTAATCCTAGTCTATGTATTAAAGAAATGTTGCATTTAAATTAAATAGTGCTGTATATGTTCATGTGATTGTTCTAGAGCTGTATATAATCATCTGAGTGTTACAAGAGCTACAGAAGATAGCACAATGTATCTCGGCTAGATACTTGTATAGTCATACAATGTTTTAGTGACTGCTCGTGTCAGATTTTCGGAAATCATTTAGATGTTGAAATAGTCTTGAATCTGCTAGATCAAACACTGAAGTTCATTGGCATTATTTAGATGTTATTTAGTTATTGAACTATTCCAACTAATCTTACTGTGATGCTATTGCTGGGCTTGTCGCTAAGTTGTTAAAGGCATATTGTACATATCATACAGTCAGTTCTATCAAATCCTTGCCAAACTGCTGAAATAAGGAATAGATGCTAGTCGCTTATAGTACTATATTAATTAATAGAAGGTTAGACTCTGAACAAATGCATACTTTATTTATTTTTAGGTTCATAGGTAGGTACTAGGCTATCGGCCCTAAAGCCTACACAAGCCTAGCCAAAAAGGTACCCTGGCTTTTGCCACCCAAGAAAAAGAAGTTATGTCTTACCATAACGTTCCATCTGTGTTGTAGATCTTTATTCATTCCCCACTGCCAGGACCTCGGCTCCGCCCCTGAACTGACACGGCCACCCCCCAACCCCCCCCCCAAAAAACTCCCAGCCAAGAATCCACCCTTATTTATTTATTTTACATTTGTTTGCAGGGGTAGTCTGACTGGATACATGTCCATTTTCAGCAGAGGCCCAGGGAGAAAAGCTCCAAAAAGACATTTAACAAACTGTTACATTTTTACAGTTTAAAACACAAAAAAAAACACAAATAAAAGCATTTTTACACAGATGCAAACAAACACAAAAACGGATACACAAACAAATTATTACATTTTTACTCAAATGGAAAATTCTAGACAGTGTTTTTAAGAATGATAGGGTATTGAATGCCTAGTAGGCTAACCTGGTAGTAGATCCAAGGAGATCATAGGATTTATAAGTTAAGAAACAATAAAGTATAGGTAGAAGTCCTCTATGTGCACACGAGTGATTGTTAGAGTTAGTCTGGATTAGGACAAGGACATAGCCATCGTTTTCTAAAGTACTGAATCAGACTTTTCTTGAATTGAGGTAGAGAGAGTTCAGATGTAAAATTAGCAGGAAGAGAATTCCATGTTTTGCCAACAGAGTTAGCAAATAGAGATTTACCGGCTGTGTTGTTGGATTTGAGAGTTTGAACTAGTAGTCTTTCAGATGAACGAAGTGCGCTAAGGTTACTGTAGGGGGTGATGAGGTTTTTAAGTACGGGTGTACTATCTGGTTGGTACAGGATCTTGTGTGCAACTATTAGTTGGCTAACCTGAAGTAGGTTAGACAGTTCAAGCCATCCTAGTAGATTTAGATTATGACAGAGATGAGTTCTGTAGGCTGCATCGGTAGCAAATCTAGCAATGTAATTGTAGCTGCTAAAAAGTTTATTAAGGTCAGTTTTGCTGAGGTTTGTAAATAGAAGTGAAGCATAGAGGAGGGTGGATTGTAGATGTGTACGAGCAATTACAGTTCTGGCTAACGGCGTTAGGAAGGGCTTTTTCATTAGTGTGACAAGTTTTTTTATTAACTGTTTTAATAGTTTTATTGATATGCAGATCAAACTTAAGGTTGTCTATTATTACCCCTAACAGTTTGGTTGAGGAATCTGGGGAAATAATGGTGCCGTTGTTGGATTTTAATGTAAAGGTGATAGGGGCAGACCTGTGAGTGGGGGAAAAAAGCAGCAGTTGGGTTTTATTAGGACTTAACATGAGACAACGGTTAAGGAGCCAATTTTCAACTGTGTTAAAAGTATTTTGGGATAAAATCTGCAACTCTGTAGTGAAGTGTCGGAGCATACTGAAATGGAGTCATCCGCATATTGAATGCATGTTGCATTTGGGATGACTTTATACAAATCATTAATGAAAATGGAAAATAATAGTGGACCTTGAATGGAGCCTTGGGGTACTCCGAGGGTGATGGGTAAAAGGGTGGATAGTTTGCTCTGCCATAGGTCAGCCTGTTGTCTACCACTGAGATATGATTGAAACCATTGGATGGCCTGGTCCTCTAGGAAGATGGATTTCAAAGTGTTTTTGAGTATTTGGTGGTTTACCATATCAAAGGCTTTTGAAAGATCGAGAAAGATAGCAGAGGAAAGTTTATTATTGTTTTGGTGTTGGTTAATGAAGTTAGAGAAGGAGAGGAGGGCTGAGGTTGTACTATGGAATGGTCTAATGCCATGTTGGATGTTGGATGTTGGCTAGAAGATTATTATGGATAAGTTAGTTCAGGAGTTGATTGTAGATGCATTTTTCCATAATTTTAGCCAAGGGTGACAGAATAGCTATGGGTCTATAGTTTGAAGGTTCAGTAGAGCTGCACCCTTTATGGAGTGGGTTGACATGGAATATCTTCCAGACTGAGGGAATGGATGTTTCAGTTATAGTTCTATTGATCAGGATGGTAATGGGGTATGCTATGGCATCTGCAGCTTTTTGTAGATATTCTGCAGGGAGGAGACCAGCTGACAGGGTGGTAAGCTTTAGTTTTTTAAGTAATTTTTGGACCAAAGATGTGCAAACTGGCTTGAAGTTAAAGGGGAGTTGGGACCAGGGTGTAGTGGCCAGAGAATATGGGCATCCGGGGGATAATTGGTTAGCTAGGTTCTGTATGGTTGTTGTAAAGAAGCTGTTTAAGGTATTGGCAATTTCTGCTGGTGGTTTTTGGTTAGAATTAAAGGAGGTAGGAGTAGAGGACTGTCCTGGATTAAGGAGTTTGTTTATACCTACCCAAAACTTCTGTGGCTTGTTTTGGTGTTTTTCTTGTAGATGATAGTAATAGTTTTTCTTGTCTAATGTGGTGGATTTTTTTGTTTCATTTCTTAGCTGTCTGTATCTAAGTTGATCTATGGGTTTTTTTTGTGGTCCTTGAAGTGGCCCAAGCCCTATTTCTAAGTAGCATTTTATGTCTGGTTTCTTTTGAGAGCCAAGGAGCAACTTTTGTTTTGGTTCTAATAGTCCATGCTGGTGTATGGGTGTCAAGGATAGATAGGAATTTGGTATTAAAGTAATTTACTGCTTCTTCAAGGGGTAATTGTTTAAGAACTGTCCAATTGCAAGATTTGAGTTCATTTTGGAAATTTATGCAGTTGAAATTCTTATTGTTCCTTGTTGTTTTAAAAATGGACTGGTTGTGGATATCAGCTTTTTGCCTGATTAAATAGGTAAGGAGGTGATCACTTACATCATCAGGCAGGGTCCCACTCTCGTATTTGAGGGGATGGGTGTTAACAAGAATCCCATCCAGAATACTTGCTTTATTGTTGGGTTTACTGATCCTAGTAGGGGCGGATATGACCTATTAAAATTCAGAAAGGTTTATGTTGTGAGTGGGGGGTTCTGAGGAACACATGTTCCAGTCTATGTTGAAGTACCCAAGTACAATGGTTTCTTGGGGGTAATTGTTGGATAACCAATGTAGGATATCTTCAAGGGTATTTATATTATTGCCTGGGGAAATATAACACAGATGAGATTTATACATTTGTTCTTATTAATGTGGAGCTTAGTGATAAGAATTTCAGCACTGCCAAACAGGGGTATTTTCAGGGCATTATTGGATACTTCAAGCATGGATTTGTACAGAACAGCTACCACACCTCCCTTTCTATTGGTTTGATCAAGCCTTAGGATGTTATATCCTGGTGGTATAACTTCTTTATCTGAAGTAGAAGGTTTTAGCCAGGTTTCAGTAAGACATAGTATGTCTGGGGAAAGAGCATCTAAGAGGGCATGTAGGTATTGAATCTTATTGTTTACACTACTGATATTTTGGTGACTGATCAATAGTGAGTTTGGGGGTTTGTCTAAGATTTGTGTAGTAGTGGGACAGTTAGTAAAGGACCTAGAGCCAGTGGATGAGAATGGGTCAGGATTTGGGTGGATATCTCCATCCATTGTCAAGTTGCATTGTAATCTGATTGTGAGCTTCCAGATTTTAATTAATAGACTTTGGTATCTTTTGGTTTTAGGGTTGGGATATCTTTATCTAATGGGATGCTGATACCTAGTAAGTAAGGAGTTAGATGGGAGGGGATGTATTAAGTGTTCAAGCTTGTGTGGAGCTATAAAAGTGGAGATTTGGCCTTCTGGGTAGTGGAAACCTGGATATGTATTATATTCATAGGTAGTAAGAAGATATGGGAAAAGCAGAAAGGGTATCAGAGAGTACAGTGGTAGTATTTTAAGTGGTTTCATTGCAAGTAACATTGGGATTATTGAGGTTGATTTGTCTCCAGTTTAAACTTTTTAAGATAGTATAGAAAGGATAAGTACTGGAGAGTCTATTGATGACTTGGTTATAGCTGATTGGTTGAAGAAAGAGGGGGTGTGGTTGTAGCATTATATATTTAGCACCACTGGGGCAAGGTGGGGTGCAGAGTGAGCCCGAGCACAGCAAGGGTGAGCGGAGCAGGGCCAAACCAGACCACGAGGTTGGAAGTGTCTGTATACTGCGTGAGTACACTGGAGCTAAAAGTAAGTTCTTTATTACTTTCTATTAGGTTCCTCTCCTCCTTTTTATAACAATTTGTCTAAAGAGTTGCATTTGTTACATTTTATAGTTTTATGGCTATTAGAGTAAATTTCACTTTTATGCCCTGGTAAGACATTTAACATTCAAGAGCTCACATGTAAAGCATTAAGCTTTCTTGAGCAGTTTTCCACTGAGGTACTCTTTAATGGGTAGTAAGGGACTTAGTAAGCATACTGCTTTTGTAATGCATGTATAGTGTATACTGTCCCTCAGTTATGATCTTTAAGCTGAGTGAAACTACAAAGTTGTCTGTGCTCTAACACTATATCCTCCACCAGGTGAAATCCTCTCTGCGAACTGCTCCCCACCTAAAAGGCCTACAACACCAGAAGGATACCACTCTCCTGAAGACCTTAGACAGGAATTTAAATTCTCCTAGTCCCTCACTCTGAAAAGCAAACAAGGTTACTATATGTGCTTATTTATAAACTACTAAGTAAAGTCAGCTAGCCCTAGGTCCATGACACTGTGTGGCATTCCCTACACATCTTCAGTAGTAAACCCTACCTCCTAAAACCCGGTTTCAGAACAGAGTATACTGGCCTACTATAAGATTAATCAGGCAGCCACAAACAGGTTTCCAACTATTATTATTGTTTAAACTGGTACACCTTACACATATTTTTTGTCTGCAACTTCTTACGGCTGGCATTATCATCACTAACATTAGCAGAACGCTAAAGAATACATTGGTGCAATTTTAAACTAACTTTTTAGTGTCTATTTAGTGTAATTTTAAACTGACATTTTAGCGTTTCTACTTACAACTTGTAAATATCTTGTAGCTTGATTTAGCCCTGCTCTGCTTGCCCTCACTTTGCTTGGGCTCTTTCTGCGCCCCACCCTGCCCCCTATTCCCACCAACACCCAGTACCATTGAATTTATACATCCATAACCACTACCTTCAACTCACCTACCAACCATCTTCCTACACATCACCTGACAACCATCTCCTCTCTTACCTGTTGTTCCACCTCCCCCAATCTAATCCTGGCTTAACAATGTATGCTAAATTAACTAGGCCCCTACTACCCTAGTACCACAAAATGCTCTAGTACTATATCTCCTACCTCTCATGATTATTTTTTATCTCCTCACCGACTATGAAAGTCAGCACAACCTCGGATTCCATCACCCAAAATGTCAAAGATTCACCTTAGACTTCTCCAGTACTACAGCCTTCTTAACCATACCTCTCTGATCGAAACCCTCTACCCCACTAACACATCACCTTGTTAAAACTTAAATTCCAACCCCAGGGACAACCAATATCTAAAACTTTTAAATAAATTCTTAAAGCTTATAATTAAACTGCACTATAAGCTTATTATAGATGGTGATATTCATCCCAACCCTGGCCTATCTAGACCTATGGACAATAGCTCCTGTATCAACACCCCCACTAAGATACTCCATAACAGACCCCCCCCCAACTCTCTCCTAACCTCTCACTTAAATATCAGAAGCCTGAACAATAAAGTCCACAACCTACGCACCCTTCTAGCAGTCCACTCCCCCAACATAATGTGCTTCACAGAAACCAGGCTAAAACCTTCTACTGATGAGAATGAGGTTCTACCACCAGGCTATAACATGTACTGACTAGACTGCATGGGAAAGAAGGGAGGAGGGGTAGCAGTGCTCTATAAAAACACATTACGTGTTATTAAGGATTCCATACAACCACCCCCATTTAATAATTCTGAAATCCTCACTACTAAATTTCAAATTAATACTACTAAAAGCATAAATATTATCTGTATCTATATTCCTCCAGGCAATAAAATAAGCACCCTCGAAAATATTCTCCAATGGATATCTACAACTTATCCCCAAGAAACCATTATACTTGGCGACTTCAACATCAACTGGAATACCTGTTTAGCTAAATACCCTGTCACTCATATTAATCTCTTTGGGATCACGCAAATAACTGCCCCTACTAGGATTAGTAAGCCTTCTCACAAAGAAAGCATATTAAATTGGATACTCATCAACAATCATCCCCACTTGTATAAATCTGGTACCCTCCTCGATACCCTCAGTGATCTTTCCCCAACTTACATTATTAAGCAAAAGTCAGGAAACCCCCGCCAGATCAAATTCAAAATAGTCAGAAATAAAAAATTCAACACTATCAACTTCCAAAATGCACTCAGCTCCATCAACTGGGCAACCCTTAAACACTTGCCACTAGAAGAGGCTGTAGCACACTGCAATGCTACATTCCTAAGTATCCTTGGCACTCATGCCCCTGCATGAACTATTAGAACAAAATCAGACTCTGCACCTTGGCTCTCTAAAGACACCAAGTCAAAAATTAATCTTAGAAATAAAACCTGGGACAAATGGCCTGCTACTAAATCCCCCCTACCCCTTGACCATCTAAGATATCATCAACATGGGAACGATACAAAAAAATCCATTCTACTTGTCAAAAAAAAAACTACTACCACAACCTCCTACAAAAACAGCAAAACAACCCCCAGAAGTTCTGGTCAGGTATAAACCAACTTTTACAGCCAGGACAATCTACCACTCCAACTAAATCAAACCTCACCCATAAACCCCCTGAGACTACTGCCATGCCTGTAATAACTTTTTCGCTGACACTATCCAGTCCCTAGCCAATCACCTAACCCTTTCAGGTTCTACCCCCACTCCTGGTCACACCTTCTACCCAGCCCACCTTCAAATTCCAGCCAGTGCCCATCACCCTCATCCGATCCCTAATTAAAAAAATTAAAACCCACCACCCTATCAACCGACCTCCTCCCAGCTGAGTACCTACAAAAAGCTGCAGACACCATAGCCTACCCTATCGCCATCCTGATCAACAGGACTCTAATAGAAGGTTCCATCCCCTCTATCTGGAAAATATCCCATGTTATCCCACTCCATAAAGGTGGAACTTCTACAGAACTGTCCAGCTACAGACCTATAGCCATTCTTTTGCCATTAGCCAAAATAATGGAGAAGTGCGTACATAAGCAACTTATGCACTATCTCACCCAGAACAATCTGCTGTCCAACTCCTAGCATGGATTTAGGCCCCATCACAGCAGCACCTCCACCCTCTTTTTATTTACCAATGTCATACATCAAAATCAGAACAATAATATGCTATCCTCTGCTCTCTTTATAGACCTCTCTAAGGCCTTTGATATAGTTAAACAGCAACTACTCATTCACTCTCTGGAATCCATTTCCCTGAACAAACAGGTTATTCAGTGGTTCCTCTCTTACCTGAGCAATAGACAACAGGCAGTAATATGGCAGAACAAACTGTCCAACCTATTACCTCTCACCCTTGGAGTCCCTCAGGGTTCAATTTTAGGTCCCCTACTCTTTTCTATCTTCATCAATGACCTCCACACTATCCTCCCAGAAGCAACCTGCATCCAATATGCAGACAATTCCACCCTGATTTGCTCTGCCTCTTCCCCATCAGAAATGCAAACCTCATCCCAGAATTTATTTTACACAGTTGAACACTGACTCTCTAATCGCAGGCTACTCCTGAATACTAACAAAACTAAATTGCTTCTGTTTTCCACCACCAGTAGATCCACTTCACCCTCCATCTCCATAGCCTTCAGCAACAGTACCACTATTACCCCTGACAACTACACTAAACTATTAGGGGTCATAGTTGATAAGCTCAAATATGATTTGCATGCCAATAAAACTATTAAAACAATCAACAAGAAGCTCGGGTCACTATTTAGAAATAATCCCTTCCTAACTCCATTAGCCAGGACTGACATCGCCCGCTCTCCTCTCCACCCTTCTATATGCCTCCCCCGTACTCTCTAATTTGAATAAATCTGAACTCAATAAACTCTCACGCTCCTGTAACCACATTGCCAGATTTGCCACAAACTCTACATACAGGACACATCACTGTGAAAACCTTAAATGCCTAGGATGGCTTGAATTACCCAATGTAATACTGGTCAACCAGCTTATAGTTGCACACAAAATACTCAACAAACCTGAAAATACTCCTGCACTCACAAACATAATAAAACCTTATAATAAACCCAGGCCACTATGCTCATCCAACAAACTTCAGATCCAAACACTCACAGCTAACAATGCAGCTGGAGCCTCCTCCTTTGCCAACTTTGTTGGCAGAACTCGGAATTCTCCCCAGCCAACATTACCCTGGAACCCTCTCTAAATCTCTTCAAAAATGGCTTGAAACAATATTTTAATACATATTGGCTTTGCCCCTGTGCTAACCCAGATTAACCCCCACTCTGTCTATTAAAGATAAAAATACTGTGTGCATTCTCTCCTCATATCTAATTTGCAAAATGTTGCCACATTTTATTTATGTAAAGTTACTATGAAACCTGTGAGTTCCTGCCTATGGACTGCATTTGTATATACTTGTAGCATACCTCTTAAGTGTTTTGCCTTATGTGTGCCTCAGGAGCTTTTCTCCCCAGGCCTCCGCCCTCCACTGAAAATGGAAATATATCCAGTCGGACTATCCCGGTCAACAAATGTGAAATAAAATAAATAAATAAAACTTTTGACCATGTGACCAGAGTCATAAGAAAGTCTTTCTATATTGTACAGCTTATAAACAAATCGACTGCGACTAGATCTTGAGATGTTATTGTCCACCTTTACAAAGACCACATTAGATCAATCATTTTGTATAATGCCCCCTTTGGCATGTATCTGTCCAGATCCATGCAACAACTGGAATACTCACAGAGATACCTTACTAAAGGGATACAAGTCCTAAACAACAGGTCTTGCATAGACCACCTCAAACATTTATCACTATACTCAATATCCTACAGAGTGCTTAGAGGTAACATGTCTGGCATACAAGGCATCCTCTGACCTAATACAGATGGACCTACTGAACATCAGCAAGTCAATTGGCATCAGAAATACTCAGTCCAGGTATCTAAACTGAATGTTGTGGAGAGATGGATATATATCACAAAGGCTACCACTGTTCCAGAACAGACTATCCATAAAAATAAAACTAAGCTCATCCGTCCATATTCAAATGCAACTTGGATCTAAGAATGGGTAATAGAAAATGTACTCTAGGATTACCCCTCGTGCCACTAACGCATAGAGGCAGTTCCTAAATGCTGCATCCCTTACATGGGTCCCCTCAAATTATCTATGGTATGATCACAATTATTCTCACTAAGGCTGCTATACAATTATCAGCCATGGGATAGGTAAGACCAATCAGGAAATGTTAATTCAAGTGCCAAAAGGGAAATTGGCTAACCTTAAAATGTACTCCAAGTGAACCTATGTTGTGGAGGTAAATAGTTCTAAATAATTGCCCTTTTTTGATCACTAAGTGCCCTTCTCACCCTCTGCCCCCCGAGCCTTCAGCAGCTTCCGGCACCTCTGTTCTAGCTGCATGCCCCCACACACCTGAAATGGCCAGTGCTGGGTGGTTGGCATGCTCTCGCTCCAAGCTTATTACTGTTCTACACCTGATAAACTGCTTCCCTTCTGAATGCCTGCTTTTGGAAACAACATTGTATGTGGATTGCTGTACATGTTAATAGTTAGAATGGATTTCTATTTAGAAACAAAAGTTATTTTTACATAATAATCTTTTTAGCCAGTCAAATTAACATGACATAGTTATTTAAATAATGTGATGCATATACTTTGGTTATGTTATTAGACAGTGATTTTGCAGAGTGTTTTTTCATCCCAAAGGTGATTTAATAAAGGGTTTCCATGCCAAGCTAAAATGAAAGCACCATTTGCAAACATTTGGGAAGACTGCTCAGCAATCGATGCTTAAAACTAAACGCACCCCCCCCCCCTTAAAACTCAGACACATACATATACACAAACAACTTCAGAAATATAAAAGTAGCAATTAGAATCCACTTTAAAAAGAATTCAAAAGCAAGTAATTCACTGATCTACATAGCAGGTATTATCACTCTGTTAGAAGTTTCCTTTTAAAGATGGCCAGTTTTGACATGTGAGAGATCTGTCATAAAGGAATTTAAGTAATGAAATCCTACAATATACACTATAGCATGCTATGTACCTTTAATAATAAATCAATGCCCTGCAGGTACAACAGCTTCTATAAGTGAGCAAAGTTATAATCCTACATCATGCTTTGATGAGTTTGAGGCAACAGAACAATTTATAATTAGCTGATCCCCACCCTGGGTCACCCTCTCAGTACAAAAAGGAGTCTGTAAATGCTTTGTAATAGAAAACTGCACATCTGTCCCTTTGCTTTCTTGGAACTCAAAATAGATAAATGGTGAAAGACTTAGTTTTCCAGCCCCAAAATGTTAGTTCTGCAGCATATAGTACTGAAATGGTAACAGCCCATCATTACCAAGAACAGACACACACACACACACACACACACACACACACACACACACAATATATATATATATATATATATATATATATATATATATATATATATATATATATATATATATATATATATATCTGTATAGAGTGAAAGAGAAAGAGCGATACAAGGTGAAATGAGATTGAATGGTATAAGAAAGGACAAATACAGAAATAATCAACATGTTGTTTTTTGAAAGCAAACCAGTGTTTTTGTAGCTGAGTCATAGTACACAGAGTAGTGGGGATTTGGAAATTGATTTCATGTGGGACAGTATTATTGTGAGAAATGTGTTCTTTGCTGGGAGTCACTGCTTCCACTGCAATTTATATGTATGTGGCAACAGAAATTTCTTTAGGTATGGACATTTTTCTCTTCTCTACTCTAAATTGGTGTATCTGTGTCGCTGGCATATACAAGTCTGGGGCTTACCCCTTTGAAGAAAACACTGTTTTTTTTTTGGGGGGGGGGTTGTTTTATTTATATGTTTTTATGTGCATGGTATTTTTTGGTTCATGATTTAGTTTTGCCTATGCTCTGTGAAGATGGGGTATTGTGTTCAATCTTTGGTGTTTGATGTTTTTTTTTCATTTTACCTCATTTATATAGATATATATATATATATATATATATATATATATATATATATATATAGATATATAAATAAATATGCATATATCTGTATTTATAGCTATATCTATATGTAATCTATATCTATCTATATGTATATGTATAAATATATATATGTAAATGTCTCTCTCTCTCTATCTCTGTATATATATATATATATATATATATATATATATATATATATATATATATATGCATGTATACATACATATCTATATGTATACATATAGACAGATCTAAATTCATACATACACATACATACATATATCTGAAATATAGATACATCAAAATACAGTCAATACACCTAAACCCAAATTAAATTAACTCCAGTTTCATTATTAAATTTCCCCTGCCTTTACTCTGAAAGCACTTCTACACTCAGTAAAGTTGCGTTATTTCCATTGTATATGCCTTATACATTTTACATGCTATAGAAGTCACAACAGCAGTTTTTAATGAAAAAAAATTGTTTTATCACAGTAGTAATTCTCTACAATATGCATATATATCCAAAATAACATGACAAACTGCAGATATCTTGAAAAATGTGCTACACTATAAACTATACCTTTCAACCATACCGAATTCCTCAGTATTTCATGTTTTTTGAGGGCAAAATAATGGCATGCCACAAATTCCCGAGTGGCCCCTTCAAATTCCAATTTTTTGGGGGTAAGCTTTAAAAAAAAGTTAACATGTTAAACATTTTACTTACTGTAACCTTACTACTTCTGTTGCAACCTGAACCTGCTGAGAAACTAGGAGAATATTGTACATACAATTGTACTTTATAAGCAATAGTATACATGGGTAATTATTTGTCAGTTTTCACAGTGTAATGCATATACTGAGTTTAATGTAAACTGAAGTTCCGTGTTCTAATAAAGGAATAGAAATGTTCACAAATAAGTCTATTTAACTGTTGTTTCAGTGAATTTATTGGTTCAACTTCCCACTGCTCTTTTGTTTTTTTTGTTATAAGTTCTTTAACATTTTGTTTTGTGTTTTAGTTATAACAAAAGTTTTTTGGTGGATAATTAGCTCAAGAGACTGTGTGGTGGTATGAGGGACCTACTGCTATGTCGGGGGACCGGATACAAAATTACTAATCTAGTTGTTGTATTATTTGCATCAGTTTAAGATTAAAAACAATAGAAATTTTAGGCAGTAACCCAGTCTTCATTCTCCACACATTACATTAGTTTAAGGTGGGAGAACACACATACATTACTACATCATTTGTCTATTTCTTGAATCTAATTATTGAGATAGTCCATCCAAATCATGACACTTTCACAGAAAAAAAACCAAGGTGAGACACTGTTGTAATAAACAAACATCATGTAATGCTTAAACTGTGCACAAACTTACTGCATGGGACATATAGTGTGTGTGTGTGTGTGTGTGTGTGTGTGTGTGTGTATGTGTGTGTGTGTGTGTGTGTGTGTGTGTGTGTGTGTGTGTGTGTGTGTGTGTGTGTGTGTGTGTGTAAGACACTGTTGTAATAAAATGTCATGTAAAGCTTAAACTGCGCACATACTTACTGCATGGGACATACAGTGTGTGTGTTTGTGTGTGTGTGTGTGTGTGTGTGTGTGTGTGTGTGTGTGTATGTGTGTCTGTGCAGGTGCAAATCAAGTTTCAGCAAACTAATATTGCAGTTCCATTCATGTTTAGCCCTATTCATACGATTCACTATAACACCTCATCCACTCATGCATTCTTCCTCTGCGCACTAGATGTGCAGTTAATAAGAGATTAACATGGTGCTGTTACATATGATTCCAATGCACTGATGTTGTGTAGCAACATGTTTCTTCCTAAACTAAGTTGTAAAGAGCATGGGATGAAGTGTTCAGGGTTAAATATAATGCTAGATGTCAGTATATGTCCTTAAATGTTTTAATCAAGGGACACACATTTTTCACAAGTCAAATATTATCTATCCAGATTCTCAGCAACAGTCTTGTTTAGGAAGCATAAGTCTCAAGTACATCTCATTATGAGCAACAGCCCTCATTTTTAGTCTCAAAATGTCAATGTTCCATGTTGAAAGGGTCTATGGGCACATTCATTGCTAACATTTGTTTAACTAATATCCATGGTTAATATCCCTAAATTAGTTTTAATTTTTGACAACAGAGTGAAGTCTACTTCTTTGCAGAGATTGAATAAATGGTTAGCCCTGTAATATTGCTCCCACTTTGGGTACCTGATAAGGTAATTTCTTGAGCAACAGAGAAAAGGAAATGCTTTTGGTGAATTAAAATGGGGAGGGTAATTGTTTTTAAAGATGATTGGGGATACCTGGTACTGTATGTCAGCCAAGGTCACGGGTGATGAGAATATGGAAATATGGGTGCGATGATGCTAATGGGGAAGAACAGATGTTATTTGGGGTGTGAACTGCACTTTGAAAGTTAATATCACTGGTAACACAGTCATGTATTTAGTGCTCCCCGCAGAAATGTGTGTTTGTGTTTTCATGTTATTTCTGCTCTGTGCAATTAAATAAATAAATTATTATAAATACCTACAGAACAAAAACATTTGAAATAAAGAAATCTAATGAAATGCATAAATAATATTGCTCTGCTTAACACTTTGTCATATCATTCTCGACAACAGTAACAAAATGTGTTAGTTCAACTGTGCAAAAACTGCATTTTTACAGATTTCTACCTCTCAGAGGAGAACTAACTAAAGAATCCAAACAATATTTAACTTAATCAAAGACCTCAACCCCACGATCCAACCTGCTATATAAATAATAATAACCCGTTGAATATGTATCGTCCTACTTCTCAGCTGTACAGATTTGTGTAGAAAGTCCAGAGTTTGGCCTCATATTTTTGTCTCACTTCTCATAACATCTGTGACTTTATGGTAAATCATTGAAGTTACTAAACAATGGCAAGCATTTGAGTTTCAGACTTCATATCCTCCAGAAGGGCATACCAATACAAAACCTGTTATTCTAACAGTATTTTTTAAGTTTATAAGACCAAAATTTAAAATTTGTTCCTATTTTTGGGCTTTTGACCCCTATTACTTTAGGCTTTGTCCATATTTCTTGTGCTAAGAAGTTGAGAGAGATGTCTATCATGTAGTTCACATAAATTAATTGTATAAGACTTGTATGTTGAGATGTGTAGCCTTGACTCTCTATTAGAATTTGATAATAATTTGCCAGCATGTTTTAGCAATACGTGGGAGATGCTTTTAAAGGAATTAAAGTCAGTATGTGGCTAATAACTTTAAAACAAAATACATTTTAAAGGAGAGACAAGTAAAGTGCAGTTTTCTCACAAGGGGTTGCATCAGCAAATTAAGCTTATTTAGGTATGTTATTAGGGAAATCTTCCATTAATAGGTTATTTGTTTTAGAAAATCTTACCGTAATAATCTGTTTTGCTTTAAGTCTGAAGTTCACCCTGAGGAAACAAAGGCTGTAAAGCCATATAGCTTCAGGATGTAGGGGCACATACATTTTTTTTTATCCAGGGCAGATTTCTGCTTTACTTTTCATAATTAACATTTATTTTATGTGTATTTTGCCTACATATCACTACAGTCTTCACAAAAAGGTTTAATGGTTCCTTCACTAAATTTTGTTTTAGTAAAATATGCAGTAAGAAGTTAATTATTTTATAACTATTCATTACGGAAGTCAAAACAGAAACAAATTCATAAGTAAATAAATAAATGTATATATGCATTTTGTTTTTCAAGAAGGCAACCACTGCATCCTCCTGGAGGGACTAGGCAGTCGTCCTCCCAACACACACTCTTTAGATTTATATATGCCAACCTCCCAGTTGCACTAACAGAGAAAATGGAATTTTCAGAAAACAAATAAGTCAGCATCAGCACACCCTTAAAAACCGCAAGGTTAGTGATATCTTATGGAAAACAGCAATGCTGATGTCCAGCTCCAGCGAGATGAACAATATGGTCATATAGAACAGTATCCAATTTGCACTGAAGGAGGTGTACAGAAACTGTTTAGTAATAAATACATTTTGTATTATACTCAAATGTAAATAAATGTCATGCTAGCATGACTGCCGTGAAAAAAAAATCTAGTCCTAAGAGCTGTTACTGCTTACTCTATGGAGGATATGGTCAAAAGGCAACTATAAATAAATGTATAAAATGCAAATATTAAAACATCGTAGGAATTTTTGTTTGTTATATAAGGAATGCTGCACTGGAATACCATTCCATATGCTAGTGCTAATTATTATAGCTATACTGAAAACCATGTACTGCGACTCTTTTTAATTTATTACCTTTTCATTTTGCCTTGTAAGTATTAGCATTTCAAAACAAAATAAGTCTGACTCCGAGTCCCTTGTGTAAAAAACAGTTCAATTTCCTAAATTTCTGTTATATTTTAAAGGTATAAGTAATCATTCATTTATTTAGAGGGGTTTTGGATCAGTTTACGATGCACAGTTTTCTGTAGTTATGAGTTTGCATTTATTGTAGTGTATCACTCATACAAAATAATGCCATCCCTGTGCAATCTCAAGGAGAACTTCTTCCAGCGTCAGTCAGTATCTCATAGAAAAATAAGTCTAACAGTATAAGGCCGAGCACTTTTCTCCACTGGAAATCATTGCAGGAGCCATTTTTAATTGTGCACTGCCAATGATTTCACTTTTTGGGGAGATGTCTCCCTTCTTCGAATTGGTGTGACTGTGGAGTTGGTGTATATAACTTTGGGGAAGGGTTGGGATTGGCCCTTGACACACATATGGGTGCAGGGGGGCTTGTTTCCTGCAAAAAGAAAAAGGGAAAAATGGAGTTTTTCACCCTTTTGATTTTCAGGAATTGTTTTGTAGAAGTATCTACATTCAGGAAGTCAATGTTTCACAGTGGATACAAAAATAGTGCCTTGCATTATGCACAGCCCATAGCTGTCAGATCAAAGGTGTGAGTCAAACCAAGAGTTATATCTGCTAAGCACGGTGAGCTGAGAAGTATGACTTGGTAAACCTTTAGTGTGCTCATGCTATTATCTAAGAAGGTCCTTTCCTCTTGGAGGTAAATTGAAATCAGTCACCCATATTCTCCGTAAAGTAACTGGATGCCTCAGTTAGTGGCCCATTACACAGTAAACATCTCTTCTTTTGGGATGATGCCTACTGCACCCCCACATTTGGATGCCATTGCTTACAGTTTTAAGTCTTCAGATATCCTGATCTGGCTTTTCTTATCACAAGTATAAGCATGCTGTTTGATGTAGCTCTGACTGTTGCATGTTGATGAAACCTTTAGAATCAGCAGTAGCACTTAGTCTGAAATGTCATTTATTATGAGGAATGCTCACAATTTTAAGTGCACCATGCCATTCCACACCAAAAGGGGCCATTACACATTCCCTGTTAAGAACTGTTTAAACAAAAAGTATCATTGAATCATATTACTTCATGAACAGAATGGTTTGAAAGTATGAATTAGTATTTATTAATCCTTGCAATGCACTACCTAGTTAATGTTAATGGTAAGCATTCCACGTTTTGCCTATTTGTGCCACATTAGGAAAGATAGTCATAGCTCTGAACCTCTTAGCACAAGGAATCTGGATAAAGCCTAAAATAATTGGGGTGGGGTCCGAAACTAGGGACAGATTTTAAATATTGCTCTTACAAACTTTACAAAGTACAACAGATTTTAAATATTGCTCCTGTAAACTAAGATAGTTTCAAGAATAACAGGTATGTTTTGCATTATTATGTATTTTCTGAGGGATATGAAATCTGAAATTCAAATGCCTGCTATTATTTATTATTATTTAGTGACTTCAATCTTCATGTTGTTATTCCACAATTCCAATGGAGTTAGTGGGATTACATGATTATGCATGCAAATGTTATGTTAATCATTGTCCTGATTTTTGGCCAGTTGTACCTGCATTTAATTGGCCTTTGTCCATGTTTCCAGGTTGAGAGGTATGCTATAAACCATACAGAAAAAGCTTGTGAATAATGTACAGCTCAGACAGAACCTGTGGCGTTATTGCACAAATAGAATTGTAAGTAATCCCTTTAATCTATTAAACCTCTTGAGACAATGTTTTAAAATCAACTGATCGTAACAAATATTTTCCTTAATATAGGCAAATTCTTAACATATCAGCTACAAATGAGACTAAACTGGAGTTCTAAAGGGATAGCTTTTTCTTTAGGAAGAAAAACAAAGATTACATCAAAGGATCAAATAAAAAAGAAAGCACCAAAAAACTTTGCAAGAGAGATAATGAAATGTATCTGCCACTGAAGTATAAAATACAAAACATGCAAGGAAGCCTTGTTGAAATGCAAAAAATCCAAGATTGAGATCAAACGAGGGAAATCTAAAAAACGCCCATGGTTATGTTAATATCAGTGTTATATGTCAATAGAAGGTTTTACGAATTAAGAAAGCATTTGATGAAAGTGTGACTACAATTCATGGCTTGAATGTAAAAAGCTGAGCTGGCAAATTAGGCAAAGTTGTAGCTATGGTGTGCAAAAGGGGGGTGACAACCCTGAAGCATGCTGTTAGAGATGCTTATTAAAAGACTGCTGTGCTAATAAGTGTTGCATGGAGGTAGTATGACTTTTTGCTGGAGACATTTTTTTTTGGTCATCAACTAATTGTGGAGGGATTTTTGCTTTGCTTTTCAAGTCTTGTTGAGGGGGGTTCAAACTGTCAACTGCAGCTGTGGAATCAGATGTATTACTAGCAACCTTCCAAAACTAAACAGACAAAGTTCTTAACATAGAGATGGGTTTTTAGTTGTTTTTTTCTAGCAAAGATCTCACTGTATGGACAGGGATTAAAAAAATGTTTTCATTAGTAGAGGGATGCAGCCTTTTATGATGAGATCAGTTGATAACACACTTCAGTTAGATGGCTATGAATTGTGTATAAGTTTAATAAACAGTAGGTAGGGGTAAGAAATGAGCCATCTGACACAGTTCCTCTTGCTTTACACTGTAATTTCCTTCCTAGCCATGAGCAAATTTCTCTTTGGCTAAATCCAGACTCAGAGGAAAGAAGTCTTACCTTACAGTTATTAACATTCAAATGGAGGGAAACTGGGAACAGCATGCTTGAAATAGTTCTTACAAAACACACCAACCTTAGTGTTACATTCATCAAGTGAGGATGAGGAATGGTATGTTTAATAGGGTACATTTGATGATTAATTGCATTTCAGAATGTAGTGCATCATGACATGATTACTTCATAGAAGTAATTGCATTTACATTGCTTGACCACTTTTCTGCACCAGCTCCCAAAAGGTCTGTATTATTTGAATAAGACAAATGACATAGTCAGCCAACATTGGGGTCATACTTGACCCTAAACAGTTTCAGAGGAGATAGACACCAAGGATACTAATGATGGTTTTAGCAAATGAAGTGACTCATCAGTGGCAGGAATGCACTCAGGTATCTTCTAGCTGATGCCTTGTATGAAATGGTCACCTTTCTCCTGGTCCAAGATTTTTAGACTTTTTGCTCTAGAATATTAATGTGTAATAATGTTCAGTTTATAACGGGATGGCAAAAATAGCAAGGAGCTCAGTTACACCTACAGGTAAGAGTGCTGCACTCTCTGTACTGATGGGTATAAAGAGCAGACTTGGATAATAATGCTGTCTTTATGTATCCTCTAATCAGCATGACCTGCAGTAATAACTAATTGACCCACTTTGCTGAGAACAATCAACTAAAGAGTTACACATCTCATTAAAGTTACTAAGACATAAGACATTGGATTTAGCATTCTCACCAATTCAAGCAACAACATTCTCTACTATACCCTTTTTGGGTAGCGGTAAGATTGTAAACTCCAACTAGATAGAGTTCTGTGCTGACTCATAGGAGTATTTGCTTTGATGACACCCTTTGTTTAATTTGTTTGTATTTTCCAAAATTGTTACATGACATTAGTTAGCATATTTTTTCCAGCTCTCACCCCCATGCTGAGGAAGAACAAAAAAGAGACCACATTGTATGATATAGTATTATTCTCAAAATGAAGACACATTTTAAACAAGAACCAACATATCTCTAATGGAAAACCACATTATTTTACAAAATCTGATTCCAAGCATCTAACATTAACCTTTTAGTTACAATAATGTGATATGTTTATGTACATTATTGAGCAGTAATTCCCAAACACCCATGGAAAATAATCACAGTGAATTATCATTCTAACTATTCTTTCAATTAATTTACAAGTTTTAACCATGAAGAATATATTCTTGGGCAGGACCACCAAATGTAATATTATGTCCTTTTCTCTCTCCATATCCATGCCAACTCTATTTTCTGTAATCTTTTTATCCCATTCTACTCTTAGCATAAATACGCTCTTAAAATATTTTTGATGAATAATAGAATTCTAGAATGAATACATTTTGTTCTTATAGGATCTCCACAAACTTAATTCCTTATTAAAATAAAATAAGTGACTAGTTCATCCCCCCATTCTATATACAGTTTATTAATTGAAGAATTGTTTTAATTTGAGACAGTTTTTAACAGCCTAATCCCGCAAAAGATGTCCTTGTGGAACATCACCCCTTGAAAACCTTAGGTAGAGGTCACAGCTGTGCCATATGTGGGAGTCATTGACCCACATTACAGATGATACCTTGTGCATTACAGATGACCTGACAATTAATGGAGTGATAGTTCAGAGTGAAAAAAGAATAATTAGCTAAATAGGATAAAGAAAAAATAGGAAATAGCTTTCTTGAATGTTTTAATCATATAATTAAAAAAATGCTGTGATGACATCTGTAAGGGAACTGGCTGGCCACGCAGGGAGCAGTTATCAGAATGACAGCATCCCACAAGCTCTAACCCTGTGTGGAAAAAAATTGCAAAATCCACTGCCACAGAAGAAATGCTAATAAAAAACTTTAATATCTTTAGTGCCTCAGCCAAACACAGCCTTTAAGGACTACAATTCATTACAACAGACCATTGCATTATATAGCACAGAAATAACAAGCTCAATAATCAATTACATATCAATTACATATTAATTAATTAATTAAATACTTCCAATTGCACTCAGTGTTTAACCCTTTAGGAAGCAAAGTGTTAAATTTCAAAATGTACATAACTTCTTTACTCAAAAGTTTATCCTTTATAGTAGAGACTTCCCCTACTTGCAACACTACCTATTCCGCAATACAACTTCTAAATATTTCAGCATTACTGTCATGAAAATCTTTAAAATGTAACCCTAAATGGCTCTCTAAACAATCTCTTTTAATGTCTCTGACATGCTCCTGCAACCTGATTTTAAAAGCCCTCTGGCTTTCCCCAGTATAAAACAAGTTGCAAGGACAATGTAGAGTATAAACAATTCATTCAGTGTTACAATTAAAATATTGCTTATGACTAAAATCAGTTCCATTAATTGTACTAAATTTATGTACCACTAAATTATATATTGAACACTTACCCCAACTATATGTGCCCAATTTAACCTTTACTTGTTTTTGAATACCTTATTAGAGAAAACAAATTTAGTCTTACCTAAAAAGTCTGATAAACTACGAACTTTCTTAAAGGAAATATTAGGATATAGTTTAATTAAGGTAACCAAATTTTTATCCTTCAATAATAAAAGCCAATAATATTTTACCAATTTAAGAATTTGATCACTTAAGACATTATATGTGGTTGCAAAATAAATATCTCTAATATTACCCTGGGTATGATTTTGTTCATAAAGATATCTTTCCCTATTATGATCTCCATAATATTCTTTATAAATCACTTGGGATCTATCGTTCTTACATTTTTCTATTGTCACTCCCCAAAGTCTTTCTACCAGCAATAACTCTACCAAGGGAGTCTAAAACATCCCCTTTAACATAAGCCCTAATAACAAACATATCTATATTTTATAAGCTTCATCTAGAAAGTCTGCATCTTGGCTACACAACTTACTAAGCCTTAAAATTCTCCATATGGCAATGCAGTAATAAGTTGAGGATGGCAGCTATTGCCATGCAAATAAACACTCCCTTCCTCAAACTTTCTATAAACTGAAGTATTGACTCTCTCATCCAAACAATCCTTTAATGTCAAATCTAAAAAAAATAATCTGTGAACTTAGCTGTAAACCATCAAATATAAATTGGAACTTATTTCATTGTAAATCTTGAACAAATTGATTTATTAAATTAATACCACCTTTACACAAAAAAATCAAATCGTTTATAAAATTATATTTAATCGCATATTTTCTAAAAAAAATTCATGTGGATAGAAAAAAATTAACTTCAAATTTTGCCATAACTAAATTTGCATATACTGGGCAAAGGAAGCCCCCATGGCTGTGCATTGTTTTTGGTAAAATAGTCCATTATTAAAAACAAAAAATATATATTATTTAGATAAAAATAACACAATTTCGATTACAAAATGAGTTAAGGGAGACTCCTAAAAAAATATTGCAAAGCTCCCATCCCATGTCTATGTTGGATGTTGGTATAAAGGCTCTTGACATTAAGGGTCATCCGAAACATATCTTGTTCGCATCTTATCCCAGCAATTTTACTTAAAAAATCTGATGTGCCCTTATGTAAGAAGGATTCCTTACAAAATAAACAAAAGATATTTGTGTAAAAATATTCCGATATTATCTAAGAAATATCTGCAGGCAGATACTATTGGATGACCTCTTAAATTATTTAGGACCTTATATATGTTTGGTAGGCAATAAAACATAACCATACCACAATTAGAAAAAAAAAACACCCTGGTAGATTAACTTTAGCACTCTTCATATGTGATTCAACCCATGTTTTGGAAATACATAGTATGTATGAATGCTATAGCTGGAAAACACTTGTATAGGCTCACTTTTTTTGTTGTATATACTGGGGTATTTGTGTGTGTGTGTATGTGTGTGTGTGTGTGTGTGTGTGTGTGTGTGTGTGTGTGTGTGTGTGTGTATATATATATATATGTGTGTGTGTGTGTGTGTGTGTACACACACACACACACACACACACACATATATATATATATATATATATATATACACACACACACACACACACACACACACACACACCTATTGAGTCTAGCAGTATTAAATTGCTGACGCCTCAAAGGAGATTATAGAGAGTGGCACACAATAATGGCAATAGAAAGGGTAGCACTAGATATTTCAGACAGGCAAGGGATATGCTTTTATCTGTTTGATTACAGAGGGAGAAATAAGTTATTTAGTCTTCTACACACCTTTCATGCTTACTTATCCCCTTAATTTTCTTCTATCTGTTACATGCTCTCTTGAATACCTCTACAGATTCTTTCTCAGTCATCTATCCCAGATGTCCACTCTATGGGTCTATGCTCTTTTTCTGAAGTTAGTGTCAGTCATAGAGGGAGTACGTAGTCCTGGCAGGGTGAAGCTACAACTTTGTTTGATGGCAGCAGGATATACTTAGCCTGTCTTGAATGCCACTTTTATGTGTCTTAGCATTTGACCTTGTCCTACACCCCTTTCTTCCTCTTACCTTTTCTATATACCTGTCCAATACACTCTAGAATACATCTTTGGCATCCCTCCCCAAACCCTATTCCAGGAGTCCATTTCTGGGTCCACAATTCTCTTTGTCAAAAAGTTCTTTTAGAGATCCATGGAGTACTTAGTCCATGCAAGCTACTACCTGAATCACCTTTTCTTTTGTCCATTCTTTTGGAATGAACCCTTCTCAACTCCCATTCATGGAGTACTTAGTCAATACAATCTGCTAATCCTGTTCTCTTCTTCCTGTTTGAAATGCCCCCCTTCACAAATCCCATTCATGGAGTAATTAGCCCATATAGTCTGCTACCTGTGTGTCTGCTCTTTCTGTTTAGAATGACCCCTTTGTAAATTCTTGACATTATATCATTTCTCCGTGTGGCTTCTGGTCTCATGTGAGAAGAAGTCAAGCTTTTCTGAACTTTGGTCATACTATATTCCATCTATCCCAGAGACCTCTTTGGTATCTTTCATATGAAATCTCTTCACAGACTTGATGTCCTGTTCTGAACATGGCCTCCACAACTGTACAAATTACTCAAAGTGTGATCTGACAAAGTCCCTGTAGAGTGTAAACATTACCATTTTTCTTCCAGAATTGACTCCCCCTGTGGATATGACCCATACCTAGTCCATATCATCAGACATTCCTTATAACAGGCATTATATTACATTCTATTAGTGTTTCCTTTTGTCAAGAGGCGATTATTCTATTCTTTGAGTGTATTATTGTTCTACCACCACATTATCCTAATTTCCCCTTACCCTTTTCTGTATTTATTCTGCGCGCTTCTGAATACCCCTGCAGATCTTCCAACTACAACCCATTCCAGTAGTCTATTCAATTAAGTATAAAAGACCTCCAACTCATTATTATAAAAATGTATTTTAAAGTTAAGATTACCATTGGAAAATACAAAGGATGACTACAATCTTAGGGTAGCTACCAGTTTAAAAAACAGCCATCATTCATTCTTCAGCTGTATTAGGAAGAGTAGAAGTAGCTAACAATTACATTATTGCACAGTTATTAACAAGCTGTTAACAGTCCTTCAGACATTTAATATGTCAGCTTCCTTCACATTATATTTAAATTAATTATCCCCAGTATAATTGTCAATCTGCTTCTTGAATTTATTCTAAGAGTCAGATTCTCAAACCCATAATGGAAGTTCATTGCACAACTTCAGAACATACTGAGTAATAGATCTATCCTTTTTAATGGTTTTATTTTTATTTACTTTAATGATAGGTTCCCTATATCTTATTCCACGATATTGTTCTTTCAAATTTAATTCTAGATTAGCCCTCAGGTCCTCATCTACTGCAGCTATGAAAGCCAAACATAGTTCACCTCTTGCTAGTCTGTAAAATACACTGTACAGATTCATCTGTTTAAATATATCTTCCTATAATAAGTTCTTAAGAAACCTTACTCTTTTGGCAACACATCTTTGAACTAACTCAACCAATGCAATATCAATGAGTAAAATTGATTTTAAGGATTTTTGGTTCTCCTGTATCATCTGTACTTAATGTTAATCCCATCTTTCACAAAACTTTGTAAAATCTTGTATATAAAATGTAAATCTAAGATAATTACATAAAATTGTAGAGAAATACCTAATCTGCTTAACAATTTCATGTGTTTCACCCTATGATTATCCTTAATTTTTGATAATTTCCAAATCATATACTTTACATTTATTATGATTGAATTTAAGACCCATTTTTTTTCTAACCAGTCATGAAACATATTCAAGTACCCATTTGCATTATCCACATCATCTTACAAGCATCACCATTTTACATACCCAAACTTTTTTTGGAGGTGGGTAATCCTGAAAACACTATGTTAAATAATATCGGGCCCATAAATGATCATTGAAGGAGACCAGATGTGACTTGCTACCAGCCTGATGTTAAACCCTTATATTTAATACACTGCTTACAGTCTAACAACCAATGAATAATCCAATTTAATATTTAAGGATTTACATTTAGTCTCTCCAGGCAGTACAATTTGTTCATATAATAACCTCAAGATAAATGGTCACACCCACATTTCCTTGATTCCTCATAATGGTAATTTTATCACTGAACTTAGACTGATATACCAAAGTCAACCCACCCTTAATAAATCCAAATATTCAATCAATATATATTTGCATCAATTAACCTGTAAACACTGGACCCATCACAATTTGGCTTTTTTAAAGGAAGCTCATACCTATTAAATCTGATGAAGTTTTTTGGGACAGTCACCAAAGAATTGGATGAAGGTAAGACTGTGCACATAGCTTACCTCGTCCTGGCCAAGGCTTTTGATACAATACCCCACTGAGGCATTATAGACAAGCTCATCAATTTAGGTATAAACCATTTTACCAACCACTGGATGGCCAATTGGCTCACTGATCAGACCTAGGAGGTCAGAATAAGTGAAGCCACCTCCAACAAGAGGCCAGTAACTAGAGCAGCCCTCTAGGGCTTGGTACTGGGCCCACTCCTTTTTGGCATCTATTTCTCTGAAATGGAAATAAATGCTGAAGGCTTATGGCTGACTAAGATTTCAGATGATTGCAAGCTGGGGGTTATCATCAACTCCCGTGCAGACACTAACATTCTTCAAAAAGGTCTATCTCTGAGTAACAAATGGTGCCAAAGCCATGGCCTTAAACTCAATGCTAAGAAATGCAAAATCATACCCTTTGGGAAATCAACCATCCTGGGTAATTACCATGTTGATAATACATCCTTAAGCGTTGACTCAATGGTCAGTGATTTGGGTATGCATGTAGACAGTAGCCTTACTTTTGAACCACCACTTTGTCACATTGATGAGGAAATCCATTTATGTTGTGCAACTTATAAGTAAGGGTGTGACATCTAGGTCCAAAGAGGTCATTATCCCACTGTACCCCACCCTTATCAGACCAATCATAGAGTACAATGTTCCCTTTTGCCGAGTGTCTTACATCCCTTTCCCTCTACTCAGTCTCGTATAGATTGCTGAGGGGTGATTGCTGTTTTATAAGGCATCCACAGCCCCCACACTTATGCATCTCCTACATAATTCATAAGTCAAAGAGTACCAGAAATGTAAGGTCTGGGGACCTGAATTTTGTATGTGATTTAAACTGAACATGTTGGAGAGACAGATATGTGACCCAGAGACTGCCCCTCCTATGGAACAGGCTTTCCCATCCATGTAAAGTGGAATTCATCTTTTACCCAGTGTGATATCAAGCCAATATCCCAGTGAACTGCCACCAATAATGTCAATTTCCCAGTGGACTGCCACCAACAATGTGACTTTCCCCACTTAAAACCTGGGTCAGTAATTAAGGAGCCTCATTCATCACCACTGACGCCAATGTGGGAGTATCACAGAAGGCACCAGAGCACAGAGCACACAAGAATAAAATTCCACAATTTCCCTTAAGTGCACAACAGAAACAAGCTCTTTTTCCTAGGACTGGACTATATACCTCTACCCATCCCAAATGTAATCCCTTATCATACACATCAGTGTAATGTATTCCAGTTTAAGACCTCTGACTCACTCACACTCAAAATAAATTAAAATCTCATACACACTCAAACACTTATGGGAAGCCTGACACAGAATTCTAGCTGTGTCTCCTCCCAAATACAAATGGTAACATTGCCACCAGAGTCAGACAGGTCTATACAACCTTAAAAGGGTTATCAGTTATTAAAAGTTAAATATCAAAATAAACATTAAGCATGACCAGAAGCAGACAGGCATTCAAGGTGACCTGGGGAGTATCAAACAGGTATAAGCACTCTCTAATCTTTAAGGAACACACTGATTGTCCAGCCACAATGTAAAGTAATGAAAAAAAATTTAATAATAAGTAAAACTATTACAAGAATGTAAATCAATAACTTTCAATAAACACCAGAATTCAATCACCAGAAATGTAAAATTAAACTGTAGGATAGAAGTCCATCATCTTAGAAAAACTCTATCTAAATAACTAAACTTTCCTGATCTAACTACAGAATAATGTCCCTGATCTAATCTGAAATGTAACAGCAAGGCAAAAGCAGGCTTACAGTTCTGGTGAGTTCTTTTTCCAGATATCTTCTGCATGGTACTGTAACTGACTGTAACTCTCAACTAACTACTTCACTTAACTAACTGCTCTTCAACTGACTTCAGCAGTCTCTTTTATATTCCAGGTTAATAGTCTCAACTGTCTTATTTTAAAAATAACAGGTGTTTGAAAAAGTTCTTTTTCCTGTCATTCAGCTGTTTAAGTAATCACCTAGCAACCAAGGACATTCTAATGACATCACCTACTGGTCAGCTAATTATTTACAAACAGTTTGTACTTTAGAATCTCCCTCATAAACATGTGCAATTAGAAATGTATCAAAACACTGACAGATTCTTTAAACATTTTGTATAAACAGGGAGATATTCACCTTTTTAAAAACATATTTACACTTTAACATTTGGACATGCTGGCATATAATGCAAGTTAATCTGAGAATATACATAAATTTCCTGCCAGACATGCTAACACAGATGACAGTGTTTTCATTTTCTTCACACCCAGTTTAAGCACAACCTAGACAAGTGGATGGGGAAAAGGAAATTTTCACCGGGCCTGGCACCCATGTACCTTAAGGATAGAAGTAGCTTCTAAACAATGTCCTATTTGAATGCAGGACATCATTATTCTTTTGGGAAAACTTGGCTAGGCTTAGAAAAGCCCCCCCCCCCAGATCATTAGTCTAGTAACAATCTATAAATCTATAAAGTTTTGAAATATGTATATTTCAAAACATTTTCCAATGATTGATGTAGGACTTATTTATCCGATCCATTAAAGATGGAGACAAAATAACACCTCTTCCAGTCTTTAGGTATTGATCCATTTACTAGGAGGGTACTGAAAATATTAACTAAGGGGAAACTATGTAACTTTGCACTGAACATTTTTGTAATGGTACTTCCTGTTCAAACCCCAAATATATTGCAGATAAATTCTATTACAACTTCACCTCACCCACCCAGTCTTCTGCTTCCATGTTCTCATTACACCTCCTCTGCTGAAATCAGTCCTGACCAAGTCCTTTCAAAGCTTTACAAAATTAAAAATACCCTAAATGTCTCCTGAGAAGTGATAAGTCCCACCTAGTAAAACTGATTCATCAGCTCTTACAACCTCAAGGTGTGAAAGGAGGTACTGTTCTGCCTTTGCTGAAAGATGATCCCTCTACTGATACTGGAAATGGCAGCCCTATTAGTCACACTAGTACTATATATAAAGCTATGAATAGTATTGTAGCTTAACTAATATACAACAATGCATTTCATTTTGACTTTCTGAAAAGAATATCATGTCTGAGCAATCTGACTGAGTTGTTTGAAATGTTTACTGAGGCCATGGATATAGGGCATATGGTCCATGCTACCTACCTGAACCTTGTCAAGATCCCTGATATTATCACCTGAGTAGGACAAAAGCAGTAAACTCTCAAAACTCATTATTAATCCATGTGTAATGTGATTGATAGTTAAATGGCTATATGATAAGATCCATATTGTTAAGGTTAGGGTGTACTTTTTAAGAAAATAAATCACACCAGTGGTGTCCCAGAGGGTTTGTCTTGGACCCAATCCTCTCTTGCATATTACTCTTCTTTGACATGAAAGCTAATATCAACCTACTGTGGTTAACCACATTTGCTAATAATTTGACTGCAAAATGGTGACAGTTATCAAATTCTTTTCCAATACTCAAATTTAAGAAATAAAGGTTGGTACAAGCATATGCTTGTTGTATTAATCATGGGATTACCATTAATGCTAAGAAACAGAGTACAGTATATTTTGGTAAATCCACCAACACTGCATATAGATAACTTTCTAATTAAATTTGATCCATTTATGAAAGATTTGGGTACAAGTGTTGAAAAGAAACTTTCTTTTAATCATCATATCTCTAACATCATTACAAAATGCTTCTACTGCACAACTAATTCTTTGTGGTATCTCTTCAAGTTCAGAGAAATTGTGGTTTCAGTTTATTTTGCCATTACTAGGTCCACCAATAAATAGAATGCCTCATTCATGTCATGCACCTCACTAAGCAAAGAAACCATCTCAACAGACTGCTTTTCCTCACAAAAATATTTCAGGTCTTAGTAAACTTAACTAATTGTTTCAGTCTTCTATAGAATTCTAATGAGTGATATCTTCTTAATTTCCTGTGCTGTAGTTGACCCTGTACTCTCTGTGAATTCCTTAACATAAACAGAAACAGTGGTATAGCAAACATCAACTATACATATCTAATCCTTTGCTGATACATTTACAATGCTAGCCAGCATGACAATTACCTAATGTATCCCTGGTTTCTGGCATAGACTCTCCTTACATATCAAGCAGAGTACTGTCCTGGCAATCTTTACAACTATTCTGGATAACTGGATGGGTGATTACAAATTTTCACCTGGGATATATAGGGATAGCATTCTTAATGCAGGATGCTATTAATCAGCTACTGATATTGGGATGATATAGTTGAGTTTCTCAATGGTCATTTTCTTAATAAGAACCTATGAAATAATGCATATAAAACAACCATATCTGTGAAGAAGTACTTCTGGATAGCAGTGCAGCTGGTCCCTGCAGTGTAATGCATGTGCCCTTCCTTTCTCTTCTGTCCTTCCTGAACAGAATGGTCCTTTCTCATCTTTTTTGACATGACCTTTGTATGAATATCACACATCCTCTTTCTCCTCTGTACTCAAATAAGGAGAAACACAGAACTTCTAGATTCTACACATAATGATCACTACAGGTCTTGCATATTCCTCCTGCTTTTCTTCCGTATTTCTTCAAACAGTTTAATGTTCCTTTCCTCATATGGCCTACAGAACTGTAAACCTTACTTTAAAATTTTCCTGGTAGCATTAACTCTTTTCTTCTGTATAGTCTATCCCTCTAAGGATACACCCCATCATTCTATTTGTTGCTTCCTCTGCTTATCATTATTCTCCTGATGGTACAGTTTAGTTGTGATCTACACTTCATGATCCTTTTCCTGCCATGTTGTTATCACTTCCAGTCTTCCCAGCTGATACTTCATCAGGCATGTTGTGGCCAGAGTTCAGCACTTTTCAGTTATTTGAACTAAACTCAACTGCTACCCTTCTCCTTGTCTGATCAGCCTTTTCAAATCCTTCCCTATGTGCTTCCACCCATCTTTCACTGAAGTTTTATATTTGTTACATAAGAGAAGAGTTTGACCAAGTTTTCTTTTCCCTCTAATGTGTTCAGGTACAAAGTCATATTTACTATCATGTGTGCATACTTTTATGAGTGCAAAAGCCTTTTAGAAGTCCATAATATGACCCACATAAAACCGAAAATTCTCCCTACATGTTACATTACAGTCAGTGTGTTCATTTAGCAAAAAAAATAACAGCTCAAGTGACTGTTCTGACATTCAGTGGGAAATACATCACAATCATACCTCTCAACCTGGAAACATCAAAAATCTGGACAAGGCCCATGGAAAATAGGTACAAATCTGTACACTGATTACCATGTAATTTGCATACATAATTATGTAATCCCACCCACTCCAATGGAATTGTGGGATACCAACTTTCAAACGCAAACTGAAGAACAAACAACCAAAATATGGCCCCAAAGTCCCCCTGTAGCCATTCCAATGTTCCATTACCTGGCTATTTTGCCCCATTTACCATAAACACTAATGTGTGCATACTGCTTCACTTCTACAATGATTATTTGGATTTTATTTTTACATTTTACAGCACAACAATGCACAGACACTAATAGACATCTGGTAAACAAAGCAATACTGCCTCACAATGAAAATAGACTTGGCATTAAAACTTCTCTGCCCTTGAAACTCACATTCATTAAAACAGCATTGAAACCCACACCACATCCAAAGAAAATGCATCTGGCCAGTGGTGGATAAAGATTACCTTTGGGCTGTTTTCAAATCATTGGCCCCTTGCACACAAAACAAGAAACATACATGTGTTCTTGTCTTTTATGCGCCTTTCTGACTTTATTAAATTATATTCCTTGTATAATACAACACATTTGTTAGACAGAGCACATTTTAAATTTATTGTTTGAACATTTTTCCAGTAGGCTGTACTGTAAGCAATGAAACAAAATGGATGAACCAATAATGACAAAACTGCCCAATTCAGAACATTTCCATCATAAAAGTCTACTTCCACACCATCACTATAAATAGAATGACAGTAGTGTAAGCCATAGGCATCTTGCACAGCTTCTCACACTTATTTTCAATTTCATTTTTTTTTGGGGGGGGGCAAAAGGTCAAAAACCAGGGACACATTTTAAACATTGCTTGTTATAATTTTGTAAAGTTGCTAGAATAAAATGTTGTGTTACCACCATGCATTTCACTGGCAAGTCTTGAACCCAGGACTCTATGCACTACAGTCAGAGCAACATACCACTATGCCAAATCAGCAGCTTCCTGAAAAATAGGAAGACTGAAACTTAATGGCTATAATTTAGTGAATTCATTTCTCACTTCTCACCATAGCTCTCAACTCTTAGCACAAAAAAACCTGGACAAACAAAGCCAATAATGGGGGAATACAAATTCAGTTCTCACTTCTCACCATAGCTCTCAACACTTAGCACAAAAAACCTGGACAAAGTTCACAAGTGGTGGTGGCTAGGGACTTACCAGGGACACATTTTAAACATTGCTTGTATAATTTTGTAAAGCTGCTAGAATAAAATGTTGTGTTACCACCATGCATTTCACTAGCAAGTCATGAACCCAGGACCCTATGCACTACAGTCAGAGCAACATCCTACTATGCCAAATCAGCAGCTTCCTGAAAAATAGGAAGACTGAAACTTAATGGCTATCGTTTAGTGAATTCATTTCAAACCACAGCTCTCAACCTCTTAGCACAAAAAACCTGGGCAAAGGTCACAAGTGGTGGCACAGGGTTTGAGCCTGAGTACCTCTAGCCACCAGGTGTATTAAATGGGGGGCATTCACACACACACACACACACACACACACACACACACACACACACACACACACACACACACACACACACACACACACACTCTGAAAGTTAGTTTCCTTACTTAGCCTTCATTCGCTGCAGAAAGTTAGTTTACTTGCTGTTCCGACTCGCACTTGAAAGAGCAATGATCCACCTTCCTGCTCACATTTGAAAGAGCAATGATCCACTGCTTGCATATAGTGCTGTAACACCAATTGCCATTCCGATAATGAACCATGTAAGCCAGAAATACATGAGCTCCTTGAGCTCAATTCTGACAGGCTGGTAGCCCTGAAAGAGGTGACATCATTGCGCACATGATGACATCAGCTCTAACAGCGTAAAACATCAAAAAAACAAAAGAAAAAAAACAGAAATGAAGGGTGCCACTTGGGAATCATGGCACCCCTTCATTTGAACCCCAAAACTCGGTAAAAAACGAGCAATTCGGCATGGTTGGGAGGTATGATCACAATAAAACAGATGTGTAATGAGATTAGTTAAACTCAGTTTATTTAGTTAGTTATTATTTATTGACGTTTGTTGACTGGAAAGTCCACTGGGTCAGATACCCATTTTCAGAGGATGTCTGGGGAGAAAAGCTCCACAATTAATACAGAGAAAAATACAGAAACTTAACAAGATTGATAAATGTAATATACAAGCTTTACAAGAGTTATAAAAAGCATAAACAAAGGATTTGGTAATCGAGTACATATACAATCACAAATAAGTACATATAGTACAGTACATGAATACATTATTAAATCTTAGCATTGCAAAATACAAGGCAGTACTTACAGAACAAATAATGGAATCATAGTGTGCAGATAGGAGAAAATGCACAACGGTAAGAGATGAGAATATTAAATAAGGTAGAAGTCATTTGAACTGTGGATGTAGATTACGATTAATTAGGGATGGTTTTATGGTGGCCTGATAGTTTTACAGTTGCAAGACATGTTATTTAGGAAATATGTTTTTAATGCTAATTTAAATGTCTTTCTACAGTTAGTTTCAGTTATATGGGAGGGTAGGGAGTTCCACTGTTTAGCAATGTTATGGGATAACAAACATAACAGCTCAAGGGACTGCTCTGACATTCAGTGGGAAATGCATCACAATAAAAGAGATGTGTAATGAGATTACTTAAACTCAGAAAACAGGCAGATGAAAATAACTTTTAATAATTTTTAAATAATAATTTATATAATTATGTGATTTCTTGAGTCCCAGCATCTAAGGTATGGTTCCCTTGTTTTGAAAAAATGTTTCTCTCTTTATTCACTTTAATCAATTTATATAATTATGATTGGTCCCCTCTTTAATTGTACCATGATACAATTACTTTTCTTCTCAGTGGCTGAAAGTCATCCTTTTTAAATTATTACTGTGTATATATCATTATCATTTGATTGGTTTATTAGCTTGAAGCCTACAACTTTGACTGGAGTGACATTTTAAAAGCATACTATTACTTCTACTCATGAAAACTGCCATTAATTTACTGCTATTACTTTTTTTTAATTTTACTGAAATAAGATTTTCTCCTTAGTTTGAAATCATTTGTCTTTGTAATTAATAAAAATCTGAAGAGGTAATTTTTCTCTTTAGTATGAACTCATTTGTGTCTTTAATTAATAAAACAAGTCTGAAGAATGCTGTCTGTGGACAAAAGTGCTCATATTTTGAATCTGATTAATGACTTGTCATTATTAAAGTGCCCCTTCTATTTTAAAGTACTCTACATTGTGTTTTTATTATTGTGTCGTGGTTTGATTATTTTACATGACTGTTATTTTTTTTGTTTTATCTTTTCTCCAATGTATGTATGATTATATGTCTATTCAATAAGAGACACCTACATAAAAGTCGATTCTCTGGGTAAACAGCATTGAGGGCACTTTCCTTGATTGACAAATGTCTCTTATTCAGGTAGAAGTACATGGTGAATAATTCCTCAGAGGAGACAACTGTGTACTGAATAGACTCATCTTTGAACTTCGAATAGTGAGGACTACAGAGTTCTAGGCTTTTTACTGAGAAGGCTTTAGTTCTGCTTTGCAGGGGATGATAAGGGAGTGATATCTTTGAAGCAGATGAGAATGACAAAGCTCTATAGAATGAGTAATAGGATAACCTATTAGCAAGACAAAAAAGGTCATGTTTAACTCATTACATCTGAGTGACGTCTTCAGGTGCATCTGCAGTTAACTCCTACTGATGCCTCTAGGCATCATATATTGCTTGTTCACATATGCATCAATAATTCCAAAACCATGCTATGTACACGGTTTTAAAAGATTTCATCTTAAAGCTTACACAATGGCAAACTCAACTACATTAATATTTGACCTCAGTCTAGTGCAAGTGAATAGATATTAAGTCTTGTTTTATTATATTAATTTATATAGATATAATTTTCACATTTTTCTAAATATCTCAACAACCAGATAACACAGACAGAACTCCTTAACCTCATATTAAAGCTCGCAGATAGATGAATACAATGCTGCTGACAGTATGTCTGTAACATGAGTAGTTGTTGAGATATTGCAAGTTGTTTACAAAATAATACAAATGTAATAGTTACTGTATTTATTGTGACTTATAAAATTTGGTTTAAGACATAGAACCTAAAGAATACTACCACTATAAAAATGGTTTGTGCCGAACAGTTTACCATTTATACTTCTTTCATAACCCCTATGATTCCAGAGATATGAACATTTATTTGACAAGTGAGGACATACTTTGATTCTGTCAAAAGGCTTAGGCTCCACCCATTGGAAGTTACAATGCAAACTTCCTGAGTTGCAGTGGAGTGAATGAGTTAAGAATTTGTAGAAAAGAGTGCAAGAAAGGCGTATATGTGTATGTATACTGACTAGACAGCTTAGAATGGACAAAAATAATAATGTTCTGTCATAGGTAATGCAGTACTGATGGAGGAAAGATGTTTGGAATTGTAATACAAAATTTATCACTGCAACAGACAGTTCATATTCTGCATGAGCTACAATGCAGTATAAGACTGCTTGATGGGATAGGATATATTGACAGTCACACAGCAAGAGAAGGAGTTTGCAAAACTGCATTATGAGATCAGAAAAGATCATAACATTCTGTAAATGATGTAAACAGATCTAATAGTAACAGTGATAAGCAATTGCTACAGAATAAAGAAAACTCTTATGTTACTACACAAGTTATTTCAGGGGCCTTACTTTTAGTAATGAAGCCACATCATAAAGATAGATATAATAAAGATAAAAATGATGTGGAAACAGTTTGATGGAAAGAAATGAGATCAATGTTTAAAACCATAGGATGCATGAAGAAAGCTAGATCTGAGGGCCAAAGTACATGCAATGCAAATTGAAATGGACATAGTGAAGGATAAGAAATTTCAAAATATCAGAAAGGAATAATTGGTATAACAAGATGACACACTGAAACCGCAAAAATATTTATCTATGCTGATAGACTGGAAAAAGAACATTAACAAAAAATGACCACACAAAAGAGGGTGTGCATCATGGCATTCAATAGAACTTATAGCAACAATCACAACCAACAGAAATTCAAATGTCTGACATGGAGTCTTTATCTGCGATCAGTATTTGTCTACCTATGTTCCTTTAAAGTTTCTAGTGAAGGAAGAGGGAGAAAACTGACAAATACAACTTTTTTAAAATTTTGTAAGACTTTAAACACAAGAATAAACATATTAATATAACAAAACAAATAATTTTCACAAGTGCCTATGTCATTTCTTGATAACAGGCATTATTAAAATTCATTAAAGGCCATCAATTAATAAGTGAACATAAACTATTTCTTTATTAATGAACTTTATCTAGTAATTGTATTCTGTATTTTGTTTTCTTCTTAATACTAGACATTTCTTTATGACACATACCAGTGACAGTATTTGTAAATTCTGTAAACAAAGATGTAGTAATTTCCCTGGCTACTGTCATTAAGTTTAAGAGGAGAGGGAATTGTGAAATGGTTACATATTTGAGTACTTCTTAGGGACCATAAGCATTTAAATATCAATAAATTGCCCAATGTGTTGTTCAGAAGGAACTAAAGAAGTTATCTATATAGAGTATAGTACTTTGGGTAAAATGACCATTTTAATTAAGTCATCCTATCTTTCATAGAAACTAATAACTTAATTCACTTTTTATAATTTATTTATTTACAATTGCTGTTAAGAGTAACTCTTAAATATGTAATGTCTTTACTACCCCATTTAAATTTACTGTTAGTTTCCATCAAATAAATTCACCCTTTGTTAATTTGTGAGGTACTGGCTTTACTCTGATTAAACTTTGGGCCTGACATCAATTCAAAAGATTTTAATATATTTTTTATATACTTATTGGTGAAGAATCAGTGTTACCAACTGTTAGAAGCATATTGTCAGCAAATTAATGACTGTTGGAAGTATATTGTCAGCAAATTAAGGAATGTTGGAAGTATATTGTCTGCAAATTAATGAATGTTGGAAGTATATTGCTAATTTATTTTAAATCCTCCTTATCATCATTACATTTTATGCAACTGGCTAGATGCTCAATATCCAAAGCAAATAAGGAAGGAAATGATGGACAACCACGTTTTATGCCCTTGTTTATTTTATTGGCCAAGAAATAAAAGTTCCTAGTTTACCATATGAGAAAGAATTTTCATAAAGAGAATTAAAACTTCTTGGAAATCTGAACATTTCTAATACTTTAGTTTAATAAGACCAGCTCAGTGAATAAAATAAACAAGGGCATAAAACAAGGTTGTCCCTCATTTCTTTCCATATTTGCTTTGGATATTGGGCATCTAGCCAATTGTTAATTATAGTTAGTCCCTGTTTATTGTTATTAGCATAATCAATTAAATGAATCAGCTCTTTGATGTTATCATGCATGTCTATTTAATATAAATCCAGTTCAGTCTTGCTCTATTAATATAGGTGGAATTAAAAAAAAATTGGCAAGGATTGACATATAGATTTTGTAGTCAACATTTAGGAATGAAATATGTCTATAATTACAGTATAGAGATTGACCTTTAACCTGTTTTAATAGGGTGCATTAAATATAGTTTGAATTTCTGTGAATATTTTCTGTAAATATGGTGAAGATTGGGTGAAGATAAGTGAAGGCAGCCAGCCTAGCCAGATAGAATTTTTGAGATAATTCTGTCATCTGTATATATTAATGTAAGCCACAGGCTTGTTGTCTTAAATGGAAAAAAGCTGTTACATGTGGAACTGCAAAAATGTAACAACAGTGTACAGTGACCAAGTAAAGCATGTCGTGACCCTTTGATGTAAACATGACTCTTGCCAGTCTAGATGAAGGAATTCTTGCTACTGTTTTAAGGTCATAGTTAATGGCCAGAATTTGCATGCATAAATGTCCTTAATGGCTTTGCTTCCTGATCTGGTGTGAGCTTACTAAAGAATGTAGTCTGTTAGCCTAGAAACTCTAGGGAAGTGTGACAAATGATGTAATGTGAACCAGGAATGTGATTTGAAAAACACAGAGAATCAGAGAGCATTAAGCATATTTGTCTTGACCATCCAACTCATCAGCACTGTCTTGCTCTATATGTAAGTTTATCTTACACTTGTGTTTTCTCTTAGAAATAGCTAGAAACTAGAAATATTAGACTACATGTTTTTCTGTGATGTCAGAACTGTACTACTGAATTATTTTAAGTATTTCTCTGTGATCCCTGAACTCTTGACTAGCACTGTGTAGTAAAAAGTATTGTCTTGTGTTTTGACTATTTGTTATTAAATATTTTAAACCCTTTCAACTGTGGCTGTTTTTGTAGAGATAATTAAGCTCCTTAAGAGCACTGGCATGCCTTTGGTGAAATTGTACAAAGCCACTCCAGTAGCTTTAGCCGTGGGCTATATACTACCAATTGGATAATAATATTGCACAGTAATAATTGGACACCCTTTTAAGGGCCTTTGAGAAGCTGATAAATACTAGTGGGTGGTGGCAGCTGTTACTACTGTATAGTCTGGGAAAAAAGGGGCACAGCTGGAGAAACTGTGCCAGCCTTCACCAGGAGTGTCTGTATGGTTGTATAAACTCTTCTCAAAGAGAGAGTGTGTGTGTGTGTGTGTGTGTGTGTGTGTGTGTGTGTGTGTGTGTGTGTGTGTGTGTGTGTATGAGCTACTTGGGCAGGGACATGAAGCACTGGTTGGACAGAGAGGGTGCTGGAGGTTTTAGCTTGCCCACTAGGCTGAGATCTGGAACCTATAGCTGTGCAAGTGGGGAGTCTTATTGGGGACCTGGAGTGCAAGGGAGTGATCAGCCCCAGACTGACTGTGATCTCTGTGTGCTCTTAAGGGAAATTGCACTTTACTGTGTGTATTTGTTATCCTTTCCTCCTATATGAGATGCCCCTTACTGGTGTTAGTGGTGAGGATTGAAGCTCCTTGATTGCTGGCATCACAAATATGATAAAGTATTGTGGCATAATATTTTACAAATGCTATCATTATTTGGAGCTTTATCTTTCTTCAACCTTTTAATGTGCTACTTTATTTCTGTTATAGATTCATAGGTATATACAAGGTTAACAACCACTGGAGCCTTTATAAGTATTTGATTCAGAAGTACTTTTTCTGTTATTATTTAAAAATACATTCTTTATGCTTTCATTTTCCATACTATTTTTTGTGTATTCATTTTCTCATAGCATTTTCTTCCATAGTTACATATTTCTTATTACTACTAAGGATATATATATATATATATATATATATATATATATATATATATATATATATATACTATACTGTTGATATGATTGATTATTGCTACCATCTTGGATCCAAGAGCTAACATATGTAAGTCTCCAGGATATAGAAAATAAGAATGTAGTTCAACTTTATGTAGACTAATGGAAATATTATGCTGCAGGATATTCTGAACCTTTACATTTATTTTCCCATTTATAATATTTTTTGGATTTTAACTTAATTTTCTTTATCTTTCATTGCAGTTCCAATAACTCTTTATCCCATTGTTGTAATACCAAGTATAGACTTTGCCATCTTAATAAGCCCCCATAAGATCACATCAGAAACTTTACTATTATTACTAAAGTCTAAGAACTGTTGTATTTCTGTTAGAACCCAATCTTTAATTTTTTAAACTTTGTAATATAAGACAATTGTCTTGCATTTATCTTTACATAAGTAATTGCATTAGGATCTGACATGTTATCACCTTTACTTATTCTATATTAAAAATCAAATCATTTGAAATATATACTCTAGCCATTCTTGAGTCTAAATCAAACAATCAGATTAAGAAAAGTTATTGACATCTCTAAGATTAAGTAAGTCAACAAAGTTTACTTAAGCCTTAGGCGATGCAAACATTCTAGATGCTTTTAATTGTACTAGTATACTTTTCTTTAAGTATACAGTTAATGTCATCTATTGTTATCCTTCCCTTCCTTCCTTTCATATTCAAAGTTAAAAATTCATGGATAGTTACAAGAGAATTTATCTCCATTTCCTAGAATCAAGAACATATTTGATTAAGTTAATATTTTTTTTGATATTCAATAATGACCAGACACATCATACCCTTATCACCACTGTTTGAGTCAATAGCACTAGGCATTATAATCAAATTTCTCCACAAACTGCCGTATCCCTTCTCTTTTCTTTACAGGTAGAATTTGCTAGTATTGTATTCCCCTTTGTATTTAATACAGTAATATCATCTTGCAAGAAATTAATTTCTTGTAAAAATGTACATTTTATACATTTTACATTTTTAAACAAGCTACTTTTCTTATTGCCACTGCTGAAGCCATTTACATTAAAAAACACATTTTAAAGAAGATATCTTATATCATTCACATATATACTGTTACCAATTACTATTATATGATCTTCATAACAACCCAGATCTTTAGAATAATGACTATATGAAAACACAAGAAAAACTATTGCTTAATAGTTCATATTGACAGAGGTACAAAAATCAAAGAGTTAACAATACTAAGGATAAATAAACTATATGCAAACCATTTTTCTTTCCACAGAACTTAAGGTTACTAGTCTGATTAGAAATCCAGTCAAAATACATGTCTGACTGTCTTTTGCTCTCATGAGCTACTTATACTAGTGGCACTTACTTTAAATATTCAGACCACTATAATATCATCAAATAAATGATCTAATATAAAAAGCTACCTAAATTACAATAATTGATGTTGTTATTGTTTGTGAACCATGATTAAAGAACAATGCCTGGAAACCAGTTCTGTCAGCCTATAAATGTTTTTACTGTAACAGACATTCTAGCAAAATATCTGGTGGAGGTGTTATGATAGGGATAAACGACAGTTATGAGACCTGTGATTATTACATGTTCAGTGATAACACCAACACTATAGACTGTGTAACTGTGACAGTAAAGACAACCCAGGAACATATAACAATTGTTGGAGTTTATAGACCACCAAAGTCAAGTGCAGATGACCTAGAGGAATTCATACATTTGTCACATGAAACACAGGAGGGAAGAAAAATATTAGGTGGGGACTTAAATTTACCAAAAACAGACTGGAATAATATTGATTCTACAATGTTAATAAGGAAATTATTCATAGCATATATTGAGGAACAACAATTGCCTCAGATTATAAAAAAACCTACCAGGGGACGGAATATACTAGACATTGCTTGTATTCCCAAAGAAATGACTGCAACTTCAAGTCAAGTTTTACTACCATTGATGTGCAGTGATCATGGGGTTATAAATGTTAATTTGTTGCTAGATAATTCTGCCAAATTGAAATCTAAGGCAGTGCACAGAAAGTTAATTACAGATTATATGGAAGCACAACAGTTACTATGTAAAACTAGCTGGAGTGAGGTGTTCAGTGGAAAAACTGCAGATGGAATATAGAAAGTTTTGAAAGAGAAATTGAGCACAAAAAATAAAAATAAAAAAGTTTAACATCAGGATCCAGGCATACAAAGTCAGGGAGACAGACTTCTGTAAGAACAAGATATTTGATTAAGGTGAGAGACAAAAAATATAAGCAATGGAAGAGAGGTCAAACTGCAACTTTGAAAACTGAAATAAACAAACTGGACAAACAGAGTAAGCATATTGTGAGACAAGATCAAGAACATTTTGAAGAAAATTTATATAAAGATATTGAGCATAATAGGAAACCTTTTTATAGATATATAAGATGTTAAAGGAGTAAAGACACACAGATTGATAAACTGTGTGCAGATTCTAAAATATATTCTCAGACACAACAGATTACAAATATACTTACAAAATCTTATGCAAAACCGTTTGGCTCCACAAAAGGGTGGTAAGTTGTCATAGTGACATCCAGGTAACCCCAGATACTGGAATCAAATTAGATTATATTGAAAAAGAACTGTATAAACTGGATCCAAACAAAGTGCAGGGAGGAGATGGAATTAGTAACAATGACCTGAGAATACTTCAGCAAGAACTTACAGTACCATTATATCTTTGATTCACTAGGTCATATAAATATGGGGAGATTCCTTAATATTGGAGACATGCACTTATTAAACCTCTTTATAAGGGAAAGAGGAGTAGGACAAACCCAGAGTCTACTTTCTTGTTGTGGAAAAATAATGGCGAAGTTAATTTTGGATACGTTATTGTCAGAACTGGATAGGTTGGGACTTAAAACCATATATCAGCATGCATATGTTGAAAACAGATCTATTACCACCTGTAACATGACATTCTATAGCAATATAATAACAGCTATGAATGAACATTTGTGCTGTGATGTAATTTATAGAGATTTAACTTCAGCATTTGACATGGTCATACACATAACACTGATCAACAAATTAGTACAACTAGGTATTGATGTACTCTTGATAAGATGGATAGCTGCATGGCTTACAAATATGATATGGCAAGTACCATACAGCAACTGGACAGGTGAAATCATGGTTTCAGTCACGGTGTCCCACAGGGCTCTGTCCTAGGCCCTTACTTGTTTAGATTGTAGCTTTCAGACCTAACATTTTCATCTGAGGTGTTCTGCAGTCTATATGCAGATGACCTGAAATTTGGTAAACTGATGACATGTGTTACAGATAAGGCATGTATGCAGAATAACTTGACTAAATTGACCAGTTGGGCACAGGAGAATAATATGCTGATAAATACAACAACAACTAAGCATATGAGATTTGGTTGGTATAAACTGAATGGTAAATATTTAATACAGCATACAATGATTGAAGCTGTAGACTCATTTAAGGACCTGGGTATATGGGTAGATTACGCTATGAGTTTTTCTAATCATATCAATCAATTGGTTAATGATAGTTACAGTACTATAGGTTGTATAAAAAGATTTATAAAGTCTAGGAAATCAAAAATAATGAAGTCATTGTTTGTTAGTTACATTAGACCCAAACTTGAGTATGGAACAATATGGAAATCCTATAAGAAAACAAACATGAGTAAACTGGAAAGAGTACAATGGAAATATACCAAATGTATCCATGGATGTGAAAATTTAAGTTATTATGAAAGACTAAAATATCTGACCTTGTATAGTGTCTCTTACAGATATCTAAGAGGAGATCTTATTCAGGTATATAGGGCATTTAGTGACAACTACCTCTGGGAATGTTTGGGGTTAACAAAAAGTACTAGAGAATCATCAGACAACCAAAGTAGAAGATTCTATGGGAATGAGAAGTGTACTAATTGGTTATCTGACAGAGTAGCTGATGCATGGAACAGACTACCAAATTACATTAAAGCAAGTACTAGTTTAGATATTTTTAAGAACAGACTGAATAGTATGGGAACAAGTGTTTTGGTATAGTGGCAAGCTAGAAGGGCATTAATGCCCATGCTTGAAATATTTGTATGTATGCTCAAAAAGAAAAAAAATGTATTCTTTTCATGTATTAGTTTGGATCCATTTAAATGTCTGTTTAATGTTTATGTTCATGTGTAGTTACAAGGTTTGTAGTCAAGAAGGCTATCAAAGTTTCCCAAAAACCTCAGAGCACTGAATAGCCAATTAAGCCACTTACAGCCACATGGTAGGCAGAGGATGGGTATGGGAATCAATCCTTTGATCACAAGATACAGCCCATCAACATCTCATTGTTTCAATCCACTGCATTGATCACCAGACCTCAAACTCTCTCCAACACTCACATCATTAACTTTCTCAAGAGTGTTCAAGTCCCACAAGCAAAATCTTGTGCCACTCACTCTGACATCCAGAGCCACCACCAAACACTATTTATGGGAATCTAAAGCTACCCATATAAAAATCCATTGATAACCCTATATGGAGGCTCAAAGCATGCATGTTCTTGCTTTAGTTAACATGTACCAACAATATTGAACACAAAAAGTGTATTTCAATTTCGTCTCCCTATTATCATTTTTTGTAGTCTGTAGCCATTTAAACATATGGCTAATCTCCAGCTTCATAGTCATCAGGTTTGCATTCAAGGAAACCATTAAGGAAACCATTCCAGCCTCCCAAATTCCCAATGCAGAGTCCAATCAAGAAACTTTCCAGTGTCACACAGCAGGAAAATGAATGCTGTGGGAATCAAACCCCATACCACAAGAAACAGGCTGTCAACAGCTCACAGTTTCAATCTACTCTACAAACTGCTGGACATCAACCTCTCCCCAACTCTCACATTACTATCCTTTGTAAGACTGATCAAGTTCCAGAAACATGCCATTTGATCTGACATCCAGAGATGACTAAAAGTATCATTTATATGAAGCTGTATTTCTTATTTGCAATGATGATGGACAGGTTGACATACGAGATCAGACAGGAGTCCCCGTGGACTATGATGTTGTCAGATGACATTGTGATTTGTAGTGAGAGTAGGGAACAGGTGGAAGAGACCCTGGAGAGATGGAGATATGCTCTAGAGAGAAGAGGAATGAAGGTCAGCAGGACTAAGACAGAATATATGTGTGTGAAAGAGAGGGAGGATAGAGGAATGGTGAGGATGCAAGGAGTAGAGGTGGTGAAGGTAGATGAGTTTAAATACTTGGGATCAATAGTTCAGAGTAATGGTGAGTGTGGAAGAGAGGTGAAGAAGAGAGTACAGGCAGGATGGAGTGGGTGGAGAAGAGTGTCAGGACTGATTTGTGACAGACGAGTACCAGTAAGAGTGAAAGGGAAGGACTACAAGAGGGTAGTGAGACCAGCTATGTTATATGGGTTGGAGACAGTGGCTTTGACAAAAAGGCAGGAGTTAGAGCTGGATGTGGCAGAGTTAAAGATGTTAAGATTTGCAATAGGTGTGACGAGGGTGGACAGGATTAGGAATAAGTATATTAGAGGTCAGCCTAGGTTGGAAGGTTTGGAGACAAAGCCAGAGAGGCAAAGTTACTTTGGTTTGGACATATGCTGAAGAGGGATGCTGAGTATATTGGGAAAAAGATGTTAAGGATGAAGCTACCAGGTAACAGGAAAAGAGGAAGGCCTAAGATAAGGTTTATGGATGTGGTGAGAGAGGACATGCAGGTGGTTGGTGTGACAGAGCAAGATGCAGAGGACAGGAAGAGATGGAAAAAGATGATCTACTGTGACATCCCCTAATGGGAACAGCTGAAAGAAGATGATGATGATGATAAGTACTTTCACAACAATCTTTTAATAAACTTACTTGAAGGCTCACAGCACACAATTTCCTGCCTTAATTAACATGTAACAATAATATTTCACAGAAAAAAATGTTTTAACTTCATCTTCTCACATAGTTTTACCCATTTAAAAATGTGTTCAGTCTTTAGGTTCGTAGGTTGTCACCAAACATTCAATTAAGGAGACCATTTCAGCCTCCCAAAAAAAACATAGCATTGTCTGGCCAATTATCCAATTCAGAGTCACACATCAGGCAAATGAAGGCTGTGGGAATCAAATCCTTGCTACAAGAAAGAGTTTGTCAATAGTTACTGATCTGATCCTCTGCATTAACAATCAGGCTTTAAACTCTCCTTAGCATTCTTCTTTTAATTGTCTTTATATTGTTTTAGTTCAATAAGTAAAGTCATACACTATTTATTTTATTTATTTATTGCATTTGTTTACCGGGAAAGTCCACTGGGCCTGAGAAGAGGCCATTTTCAGAGGAGGTCCGGGAAGAAATGCTTTACATTTAATTACATACAAAGAAAATGTTGCACAATAATACAGTGTATATAAGATAGTAGTAGCAGATAAAATAAAGAATAGCTACATTAAATAATCTGATAAAAATATACACTATTTGCTTTGACATCTGCTGCTATTCCTCACCCTTATTTCTGTGAAGCTAAATGTACTTATATAAGAGTCTTTTAATAACCCTGTCTGAATGCAAAAAGCACATACATGTTTAAATAAAATGTACTAACAATATCAAAGAGAAAAAAAAACATTTACTCCAATACATGTTATTAAAATGCAGAGGTTAAACAAGTAATATGGAGCTAATAAAAAAGTTTGCTGCCTTCAGAAACAGCAGAATACTTTTAATCAGTCTAAGCATCTGCTAATAGTCACATTTCACACCTTCTATGTTGTCAGTTAAAACACGCAAAAGACTATTCCAGCAACAGATTTAAAATGCAAGTAATGCTTTCCTGCCTGTCACAACCATATATAATACTGTCTTCATAAAATAAAGTTAAAACATACAATGTAACATTATGATAGTGTGAGCAAAAAGAGAGAATAATTAATATGAATTAGAATTCAAAAACAAATCATGCTGAATATACTTGTATATCTTTCTGCTACCTCACACTGTGCCCTGTTCACTCTTCCCATGAGGAGCTTATTTCTAAGTAATTAATTGAATACATATTTTATAAAATTAGGTGAGCAAAGAACTGCATAAAAGAGTGCATGTTGTATCCAAACTCAGTGTATTCTTTCCATGTTGTACTTGTACAGCAAACAGAAAACGTTACTCCTCAAGGAGTTCAAATACTGGAGAATGGTTTAACTTATGTTTTTATCTTTAGCTTTTAAAACAACCTAAACTGATTTTTGCTGTTTAAATAAGTGAAGAAGTATAAGCTTAGTCTTAGAAAAATAATTTATATTAACAGAAAACTTCCAAAATCACAAAATTGCATGTTAATGAGATGATTTGCATATTATATACACAATTGCTTAAAGCAACAGTAAGGAGAAAGTAGTAATATATTTTGAAAGAACAGCCTGTAAATTACTGCAGAACAGTATATTTCTGCATGCCACAATATATAGTAAAATGTTAAGTAAATATGTTTTATACATTAAGTGGTATATAGCTGTGTAATAAACTGGACAGATGTAAATAAAATATGTTAAAGCAAGACAGAAGCGTTATCTAAGGCAAAGCTTATGAAATAACATTTATATATATATATATATATATATATATATATATATATATATAGTCCTTGCTTGAAGGAATAAGGGACTCATCCTGAAAAGCTGTGTTTTATTTCAGCTGACCAATTAAATGAATATTTATTCTCAAGACCTGTATTTTAAAACCTCATAGAAAATGGATGATAATGTTACACTGAAATCTAGTGTATAAAGATGTTATGACTATATTACAGGACAGGCTGGAAGTATACTTTATTTAAACTGAAACACTAGTACAATCTTTTAATGTTGCATTTTCATGAGTTTTTTTTTCTTCATTCAGGTTTCTCTGCTTATCTCTTTAGGCTTATATGGTTCCAGTCCATTTCTTCTTGAGGAATGCTCATGTTTATAGATTTAAGAAAGAAAAGGACATCTTCTAAGGAGTCAAGATGTATTTTCCATTTGAAAGAAAGATTCTTAATCTTGCTGGAAATAAAATGCGGCATCTAGTACCACATTTGCTTATGGACTTTATCAGTGGTAAGCATACCTCTGTTTTTTGTGAACAGTTATTAAAAAAACTGGAAGAAAAAAATACCTATTTTCAGAGGTGGGTTCCCAGTTAGTTCTAATAATGAGTTATTTGTCTAGACCCATCAAGCAATCCACAAACCCTTTTTCCCATTTTTACACATGGGGCTGGGGGTGTCACATCAACAGTGACAATCATTTAGTGCTAATGTTCACGCTGCCTATTGACTTGTGAGATGGCACTATACATCTGGAAAGGGGTCTCTCCTGAAGTGAAGGATTTGTGAAAGATCTACAAGCTCTCACGTCACAATAAGTGAGAGTTCTACAAGCTCTCATGGCACAACACATGAGAGATCTACAGGCTCTCATAGCACAACACAGCAAGCCATCCTTTAACACTTTTTGAATCCAAGTGATGAGGAAATTAATTATGTTTCTCTTCCAAATTTTTAGGCACACAAAACAAAATCACACATTATTTCTACTTTCCCAGTTTTCTATGTCATCCACTTCATCCATTAACCATTTTTATAGCAAAAATTCATTATGGTTTTCTGCTCACCTAGTCTTCCATTTAAACATCTCTGTCTGTGCATTGTATTGTTGGATCACAGCTCTGAGAAGTTGAAACTGTTTGTTGCCATTCTCTTGTATGTAGTTTGCTTTTTTATTCATGTTGTTATTTTAAGGATGCTTATTATAAGGGTAACAGTATCTTCTGAAAATTATTCTCTGAAGTGATGGTCTCTTGTCCAGTCATCTTGGAATGGACATCCTTCAAGTGGACTATTGATACTTATATATTCTGATAGCATTTTTTCAAATTATTAATTTTTAACTAATTTAATTTGATCATGGCATAAAGTATATGCTTGCCTTCACTTCTAGCACTGACTGGATCAAATTTGATAATAAAATCCTGTCAAATACTTTCTAAAAGTACAGGACAGTTTAAATCTGCTACATGAAGGTCAACATTTTGCCCTTCCTCAATGCAAATGTTTCTTTTGCTTCATGCTATATAACATAATTATTAACAGGATTAGATGGGAAACGTGAAAGCATTACATGAATTTCATCAGCACTTGCTAGCTACATACACAACCTGCATCCAGATTTTTGCAGAATGTCCAGATTTTTGCCTCATATTTTTGGTCCGTTTCTCATACAATTGTGGTCTTCTGGAAAACCATTAGGAAATTGTTGAGGATTGAAGTCAGAAAATAGTGACAGACATTTGAGTTTCAGACTTTCATGCTAATGCAAAACCTGTTGTTTTATAAACTTTCTAAGTTTATAAGAGCAATATATGAAAATTGTCCTTATTTTTGGACCTGTGTCCCCCATAATTTATGGCTTTGTCCAGATTTATTGCTGTAACACGTTGAAAGGTATGACAATTTGATACTTACCACATCAATCTGTTGTTACATAAAAAATCAGGCTGTATAGCTCATTTAGACTTTTCCAGTTAACTCAATGCTTTTTACTTTTATTTATTAACTGGTGGAGTCAACATGATTATTTCAAATGGACATCTAAAGATTATAGAGCTATTTGCTAAAGTATATATTTTATACTTTTACTATCTATCTACATGTGCTGAATTATTCATATACGCACTTATAAGGTATGTTATGCATTTTATATCTAGCTATAGATATAGATACAGACACACAGATATATGGAGGTCAGTGGTTTGTACCACAATGTAATGTGGTAGTTAGTTAAGTAGGCTGATATATTATCTTCCATCTAAAGTAGTTTTTGATGACTGGCAACATAATCATTTTACAGACACACACACACACACACACACACACACACACACACACACACACACACACACACTCATATAGATACACACACACACACACACACACACACACACACACACACACACACACACACACACACACACACACTCACATAGATACAGACGCACACAGATAGATAGATATAGACACACGCGCACACACACACACACACACATAGATACAGACACACACACACACACACACACACACACACACACACACACACACACACACACACACACACACACACACACACACACACACACAACACATGACTGCACCTAGAAGAGTTAATTAAATCTGCTGGCAGTGGTCTCTGTTTATTAAAATTATTGAGCTTCATTCAGATACACAAAATACTACAAAGTATAAACATTTCAAAAACTAAGTAAATATTAGACTAAACATAGCAATACAAAGGTTACAATCTCCATGCCTCATATCAATCCCAATAAATGCATTTAATTTCTTAATGAATGTGTACCAGTTACAAACTCTATAGGTGAAAGCATACACACTGCTTATTTTAATTATAGTGACTGGTGCTCAGCAGAGCAGCAGTGAACACAAAATAACACTTGCCTATTGATGCCTATACCCTTGGCACCTCGCAATGCCCAGTGGAAATTGTGATCTTTTCTTTTAAATACAGGCAAGTGTTAATATCATTTTAAGGTTGCAATGCTGTACACATGTATTTTTAGTTAATAAACAGAATGCTTAAAGTATGTACAAAGTTAAAGCAAACATATTTTAAGATACAAATTCAATTCCCACAAGAGAATGAATACATTAAAACTTTTTTTAACATTTTCTCTAAGAATGCAGTTTTGTGATGCTTTATTTTTATCAGGTGGAAGCAGAAAATATCCTTTCAACAAAGGGTGTTCACCAGATAAATAAACTACACAATCTCTTTGTTTAACCACTTAGAAAACTACAGCACATGAGGTAGGAAGATGTTATGAAGTTGGAACCCTCTTCCTTTATCTAGTGTTTTACATCCACCGTTGTAAATTTTAGCAGAAATTATCATCTATAACTAAATGGATTCAAATCATCCAATTAAAGCAGATATCCTTTTGAAATAACAGATTATTAAAGGTTAATGTTTACCAGTTAGATAAGTGTGTATGTGTGTGTGTGTGTGTGTGTGTGTGTGTGTGTGTGTGTGTGTATATATATATATATATATATATATATATATATATATATATATATATGTATATATGGATCCCCTTCAGTTTACCGAAAACGCCACAACAAAAAACACATCACCCCACCAAAAAAAAGACAACACAAAAAATATAACAATACACACAACCATACATGCACCTAACTAAACCCCTAACCTAAAACCCCCCTACACCCGACACAAACCTAACTTACCCTACCCTACTCTAAACCCTAACCCACTACTCCCACCCACACACCTCTAACACACACCCCTCACACACACACACTACCCCACCCCCACCCCTAACCCTAACTCACTTAAAACACCCTTAATATATATATAACCGTATCGCACACCTACTATCTCCCCACCCTAAACCTCTACCTACTTCTAAAAACTACTGTCTACTAAAACTACTACCCTCTCTATCCGCTCTGTCCTCCCTAACACCCTCTACACTACCCCCTCACTCTATCGCGACCCTTCTTCCGGACTTGATATATATATATATATATATATATATATATATATGGATCTTGGACTGTTGAACACTCCCCCTACTTTATTATTCTCACTCCAGGATTGCACTACAGTGGGGAAAAGGGAAACATTCCCTTAACCGCACTGTAATACGATCACCACAACAGTTACTCCCCCACAACTCCCTCTACCTCCAGGCATACTTACGTGAAAGTGCTTCTTCGATGAAAAGCACTTTCTCATAAGTACGCACGGCTGTTTCAGATTCGGTGAAACAGCCGTTCGCTTATTAGTCCCAGACCCATATATATATATATATATATATATATATATATATATATATATATATATATATATATATATATATATATATATATATATATATATATACATATGCAAAATCAGCATTATCATTTGTAAGTCATTCTACAACAACACAAAAGTGCATTGCTTTTTCATTTAACTGTCACATTTCCAAACGTTTGGATCTCTGTAGTTTTACTACTATCTAATTAAAAATGGAAAAATTAAACAGATATAGTAGCACACATTTTTATATACCAGAAAGCGTTCAGTGACCTCCTTTACTGTCTCTTTTTGCCCTTACTCATTTTAAAGCTACATTTCCATTATCTGAATTCAGTATTATGAGATACTTCAGTAGAACTTTATACAAAATCATAAGAACCTCTGTTGATGGCAAAAAGTCTTTCAGTGTTATATGGCTGTACATTCTTGTCTAGTATGTGATCCTAACAGGAATACCTTTTCTGAGCACCTGCTTTACCTCTGTACTACTGAAACATAGTCATACAAACCCATCGGGATGTTTGGATTATAGACTTGTTGGACTTCAATTATATCCTGATGTGTCAATTATCAGTTTTAATTGTAAATAACATTTACAGATGCAGTTAATGTTTCTGTCAAGAGATTACAGACTTATGTTTGTCAACCAAATATAAGCAAATAAGAATAAACAGTCTTGAGAATATGAAACATTTTTCTTTCCTTTGAGTAACTGCAATGCAGTTTGCATGTGAACCTGAATGTTTTACAAATAAAAGAGTTTTCATTTTTTTATTTAACAAACATTGCAGTTGATGTCTTATTTTTTTACTGCAGCATTGACACTACTGTTGCTATTTGCTCTTTTGAAGTTAACTTGTTAAACAGGTTGGTGCAAAGTTAGCAACTGATAGGCTACAACATACTCTGAATACAGGTCAAAAAGTAATGCCACTGCTGAGGTATTAGTAACCCCTGTCGATGAATATTGTGTGCACGTGAATGAAAAACAGTTTAAGTCTCAGTTACTGCTGGTAAGTTGACACTAGAAGGTACTGGCCTCAGAGTGAAGTGTGTAAAATTCTGTAGAATTAGTAATTCTCATCCTCTTCTGGAACTGACAGTTTACAGCTTATTTGACTGAAACAGACTGTCATAACCCAAGGTAGTAGTGTGCATTTGCTGAAATCACTCTATTCCTTTGTCACATTGCTGGCAGCAATACGATTTGGGCTCTATAACCCTGTCCATCACAGCTGGCTCTGCGATATGATGCACCATGCAGGAAAGCTGAGGAAGGTATCATAAAGACTTGCTGGCTGTGTGTGTGTGTGTGTGTGTGTGTGTGTGTGTGTGTGTGTGTGTGTGTGTGTGTGTGCGTGTGTGTGTGTGTGTGTGTGCGTGCGTGCGTGCGTGCGTGCGTGTGTGTGTGTGTGTGTGTGTGTGTGTGTGTGTGATGGGTCCAGATAAGATCTTTAAATCCATCCATGATAGGGAACACAGATTGCAATTATTAAACATAGCAAAGTATTCCCAGTAAGTGCAGGTCATACTTGCATTGATTAAGTCACTGCCTTTTGTACATGCACTATGACTGGTTGGTGTAATGGTTAAGGTATTCATCTACCTTGCACAAGGTATAAGGTTTGATTCTAACCTCTGGATAAAGCCTGTATGAAGTTTGTATGTTCTCCCTGAGTCTCTCTGGGTTTCCTCCCAAAAACCTGCTTAGTGTTTTTACCTCACACTCATCCAAGAATGGAGCTAGGGGTAGCATCACAACCTCTTGATGGTGCCTTATGGGATAGAGTTGTATAGATCAATCTGTTAGGTTCATAGGTATTTACTAGGCTAATGACCACAAGGGACTTTTTAAGCCTAGCAATGCATCCCTAATCTCTGACAAGTTCTGTTACCCTTGATAAGTGTAAGCAAAGGCTTGGGAGATGAAAATTTACAAGCAGGGGACTGAGAGATGAACCATTTACAGGCTGCCTGTGCCCATTCGAGATATAGGTGCCAAGCCAGGAATGAATTTCCTGTTTTTCATCCAGTTGTCCAAGTTACACTTGAATTGGGTTAGGGAGGAACTCTGCTTTACATGGATAGGAAGCCTGATCCAGAGATGGGGTAGTCTCTGGGATATATACCTATTTCTCCAGCAGGTCCTACTTATATCACAGGCAAGGTTTAACTCTTTAGACTGGGTAATTCTGGTGCTGTTTGTTTTGTGAATATATAGAAGGTCCATCAGAGTGGGGTCTGACAATGCCCTGTATGTCAGGCATAGATCTCCCCTCAACAACCTGTAGAAGCCAGAATACAAGGCTAGGGCCTTGATGCAGTCTGGATCGGACATTTTACTTATGCCCTGTATTCTTTTAGTGAGGAACTTCTGTGGACGTTCCACTTGTTGGATATGCCTGGTTAGGTACATACCAAAGGGGGCATTGTACTCAATGACAGGTCTGATGAATGCTGAATACAATGGAACAATTACTTCCTTGGACCTAGATGCCATACCTTTGTTAATAAGTTGCACAACACAGAACGATTTCCTCACTACTGTAGACACACGATGGTCAAAGGATAGATTACTGTCTATGTGTGTTCCTAAGTCCCTGACTACTGGGTCAACTCTAAGGGGTATGTTATCAATATTATAGTTACCAAGGATGGATGACTTTCTGAAGGATACTGCTATGCATTTATTAGCATTTAGTTTTACTCCAGGGCTTTGACACCAGTTGTTTGTCTGTGTCAGCCCATCCTGGAGAACATTTGAGTCAGTGTGGGATTCAATGACAGCTTTTAATTTGCAATCATCTGCATATTTGGTCAGCCAGAGACCATTGACACTGGCTTTGATTTCGGAGAAGTAAATGTCAAAAAGGAGCAGTCCAAGGACAGAACCCTGAGGGACTCCACTTGTGACAGGCCTCTTTCGAGAGGTGGACTTTCCAGTTCTAACTTCCTGAGTCCTGTCTTTGTACCTAAACTATAGAGTTTGTCAACAATGCCCAAGTGGTGTATTGTGTCAAATGCCTTGGTCAAGGTAGGCTGTAACTCATATCAACTGTGGTCCACAATATCCTCAAGATAGGAATACATGAATCACAGACTGCATGGTGTGTAAGGGCCACCCACTCAGTGATGGAAAAATTGACTTTAGGTAGTTTGGTCATGTTGATTACTAACACGGGTATTTGCCAGTGATAAGTGGGTTGAAGACCCAGCCTATCCCGACCTAAAAAAGACCCATGTTAATGGTGGGAGAGGTATATGTGCCCTTGTTGGTCAGTGTGTGTCCTCTATAAAATGCATTGGCCCTGGATCAGTATGCTAATGGCCAGCCAGCATCCAGTTGCCCAGCCTTGGTTATCTGGGATAGCTCTGTTAAGCTAAAGCTGGATATAAACCCAATCAACCTGCCAAACATGAACTAAGAATTGCTACACTCAGTATAGGTTCACTGACAGGATGCAGCTTGCAGTGGATGACATGATGGTAAGGAGGAGGCTGGACATCTTATATATCCATTAGACAAGATGGAAATGCAGTGCAGTAAGGCCACATGGCTTGGAGTCCAGAGTCTACTACACAGGAAGATGACAAAGTAGAAATGGTGTGGGAAATGTGGTGAAGGGGGGGTTTCAGAGGACAGTGAGGGATGTTGTCAGAATGAATGACAGTCTCATATGGCTATCAGAATCCAGTGTTAGGATAAGGATCTATTCATAATCTCAGCTAATGCCCCAGAGCAGGGTTATGATAGTGAAGAAAAGAGTGCATTCAGGCAGCAGCTGCAGGACATACTAAAATAGTATAACATGAACTGGTGCTGAAAATGGATGACAATAATGCACATATCAGGAGTGACAGAACAGGACATGAGGACTGCCTTGGTCCTTTGGGGTGGGGCAGCTAGAAGAAAGAAGGAAAGGCCATTCTAAACTTCTGTCTAGCAAATGGCTTGATGGTGACCAACACGTGGTTCAGCAAGAGAGAATCACAAGATCACATACAAGAGTGGCAAACATGCAACTTAGGTAGACTTCCTCCCAGTAAAGAAAGGGCACTGGTGTTGAATTAACAATTGCAATGTCATCCCATTTAAACAGTCCAGAGCATAAACCACCGGTTGCCACAATCAGCATAGGTTCAAAGGTCAACAGAGATTATGCTGAAGACCTGCAAGCTGACTTGAGAGAAAGCAGAAGTGTTTAAGGAATTACTCAGGGCTCTAGTACTTAGAACTGAAGAAGAATAACAGCACCTCAAAATAGCATGTGTGAGGACTACAAAACCAGTATGTGGCAAAGCTAGGTATGAAAATAAGGTATATAAGGAAAGCTCATGCTGGAATGAAAAAGTCCAGGAAGTCATAAAAAGAAGGAAGGAGTGCAGGAAAAAGTGGGAGATAGAAGAGATGGGCCAGGATAAGAAGGAATGCAGTTGGCTAACAAACAGGGTAAGAGAGAAGTGGCAATAGCAAAGAACAAGGCGGCAGAGGCACGCTGACAACTTCTGGAAAGTGATTCAGTAGGTGGCACAAAGAAATTCTATCAGGTTGCAAAGCATAAACAAGAATGTGAAACACTCTTCATAAGGGATTCCAGTAACAGCCTGCTTACCAATCCACAGGACATCAAAAACTGATGGAAGGAGTATTTTCAGCAGCTTCTGATAAGGTTGCCACCTCCCCCAGATTGCCCGGAGTCTCCTGATTTTTTATAACATCTCCCGTCTCCCAGAAGTAATTAAAAAACTCTGAAATATCAAAGAATAGTGACATTACACTCTTAGTTAACCAGAATTCAAGCAACTGGCATCATACCTCTCAACCTGGAAATATTAAAAATTTGGACAAGGCCCATGAATAATAGGTACAAATCTGTATGCTGTTTAACATAACATTTGCATACATAATTATGTAACTCTGCCCACTCCAACGAAATTGTAGGATACCAACTTTCAAATGCAAACTGAAGAACAGATAACCAAAATATGGCACCACAGTCCCCCTGCAGTCATTCCAATGTCCCAATTACCTGGGCATTTCACCCCATTTACCATAAATATTAATGTGTGCATACTGCTTTACTTCTACAATAATTATTTGGATTTTATTTTTACACTTTACAGCACAATGCACAAACACTAATAGACATTTGCTAAACAAAGCAATACTGTCTCACAATGAAAATAGACTTGGCATTAAAACTTCTCTGCCCTTGAAACTCAAATTCATTAAAACAGCATTGAAACCCACACCACATCCAAAGAAAATGCATCTGGCCAGTGGTGGATAAAGATTACCTTTGGGCTGTTTTCAAATCATTGGCCCCTTGCACATGAAACAGGAAACATACATGTGTTCTTTGATACACCTTCCTGACTTTAAATTATATTCCTTGTATAATACAGCACACTTGTTAGACAGAGCACACTTTAAATTTATTGTTTGAACATTTTTCCAATAGGCAAGGAAACAAAATGCATGAACCAATAATGACAAAACTGCCCAATTCAGAACATTTCCATCATAAAAGTCTACTTCCACACACAATATATATATATATATATATATATATATATATATATATATATATATATAGAATGACAATAGTGTAAGCCATAGGCATCTTGCACAGCTTCATGCACTTATTTTCAACTTACGTTTTTTTTTTGGGGGGGGGACAAAAGGCCAAATACCAGGGACACATTTTAAACATTGCTTGTTATAATTTTGGAAAATTGATAGACTAAAATGTTGTGTTATCACCATGCTTTCCACTGGCAAGAATTGAACCCAGGACCCTGTGCACTACAGTCAGAGCAACATATCACTATGCCAAATCAGCAGTTTGTTTCCTGAAAGATAGGAAGACTGAAAGTTAAATGGCTATCATTTAGTGAATTTGGTTCTCACTTCAAACCATAGTTCTCAACCTCTTAGCACAAAAAAACCTGGACAAAGCCAATAATGGGGGAATGCAGCCCCAAAAAATAGGGACAAATTTCAAATACTGATCTTATAAACTTAGAAAATTGCTAAATTATATTCCTTGTATAATACAGAACACTTGATAGACAGAGGAGCACATTTTAAATTTATTGTTCAAACATTTTTCCAGTAGGCAATGAAACCAAATGGATGAACTAATAATGACATAACTGCCCAATTCAGAACATTTCCATCATAAAAGTCTACTTACACACACACACACACACATATATATATATATATATATATATATATATATATATATATATATATAAATAGAATGACAGTAGTGTAATGCATAGACATCTTGCACAGCTTCTTGCACTTATTTTCAACTTAAGTTTTTTTTGGGGGGGGGGCGAGGACAAAAGGCCAAAAACCAGGGCACATTTTATACATTGCTTGTATAATTTTGGAAAGTTGCTAGAATGTAATGTTGTGTTACCACCATGCATTTCACTGGCAAGTCTTGAACCCAGGACCCTATGCACTACAGCCAGAGCAACATACCACTATGCCAAATCAGCAGTTTGTTTCCTGAAAGATAGGAAGACTGAAACTTAAATGACTATAATTTAGTGAATTCAGTTCTGACTTCTCACCATAGTTCTCAAAGTCTTAGCACAAAAAACCTGGACAAAGCCAATAATGAGGGAATACAGAATTCAATTCTCACTTCTCACCATAGCTCTCAACTCTTAGCACAAAAACCTAGACAAAACCAATAATGAGAGAATACAGCCTCAAAATAGGGATACATTTCAAATACTGATCTTATAAACTTTGTTACCATTTATTTTCTGAAGAATATGAAGTCTGAAATTCAAATGACTGTCATTTTTTAATGAATTCATCCTTCAGTGATTTGTCACAAAAATCCTGAAAACCACAAATTTTATGAGGAACAGGTCAAAAATATGGCAGAAATTCACAAGTGTTGGTGGCTAGGGTCATTAGGCTCTTTTTACCCTAAATCAAAGGTACAGGGTTTGAGCCTGAGTACCTCTAGCCACCAGGTGTATTACAAATAGGGGCATTCACACACATACACACACACACACACACACACACACACACACACACACACTTCCTCATTCATACCTGCATTCACTCACACGTTGCTCTCACTTTCTCCCGATCTGACACACACACAGTCACTTCCTCATTCATTCACACATTGCACTCAGTCTCCCAATCTCACACACACAGAGTCACTTCCTCATTCATACCTGCATTTGCTTTCACTGTCTATCACATGCACACACACACTTATGCATTCATTCATACATCGCTGTCTCTCTCTCTCACACCCCCTTATGCATTTATTCATACATCGCTGTCTTTCTCTCTCTCTCACATGCGCACAGCCACACACCCACTTATAATACCTTTCCACTGTACAGATTTTTGCAGAATGTCCAGATTTGTGCCTCACATCTTTGGTCAATTTCTTATAAAATTGTGGTTTTCTGGCATATTAGTGGCAAATAATTAAAGACTGAAGTTAGAAAATATTGACAGACATTTGAGTTTCAGACTTCATACCCTTCAGAAAATTCATGCTAATGCAAAACCTGTTATTCTATTAACTTTCTAAGTTTGTAAGAGCAATATTTAAAAAACTGTCCCTATTTTGGGGTCTTTGTCGCACTTTTATTAATGCCTTTGTCCAGATTTCTTGCTGTAAGAGGTTGAGGGGTATGTGCATTCATTGACACATCACATTCACTCTCCCGATTTCTCTCTCTCTCACACACACACACACACACACACACACACACACACACACACACACACACACACACACAATCCCTTGCCCCATACCTCTCCACCTCTTAGAGTTAGAAACCTGGACAAAGACATAAATAAAAGTGGGGTAGAGTCCCAAAAATAGGGACAGTTTTTAAATATTGCACATTATTTACTGCTTTGTCAAGATTTTTTGTTCTTAGAGGAACTCTCTAGCAACCAGAAATGACAATTATCCAGCATCTACCAATCCCCATAGGTGCCTGATAACTGAGAGTCTACTGTACTTAATTTGTTGCCTTGGCTGCACTGCGCATGAATGATAAAACATCGCAAGTTACACTGGCTGAATAAAAGCATTCAGATTCTGAATATGAAAGTTGTATAAAGGCAAAAAAGAAGTATCACTGTTCATTCAATGATGAATGGTTAAAAGAAGACAATTTTAAGGATTGGTTGGGTAAGAAACAGAGTCTGAAGCAGAATGCAAAATTTGCCATCACACATTTACAGTAAAGTATGAGGGATGCAGATCGGTAGTAGTGCATGCAACATCAGAGAAACATAATAAAAATGTGAAGCAGATTAAGCAAAATACAGTCATGATGAGTTTCTTCAGAAAACCAAATACCAAAGAGGAAGATCTTATAACAGCTGTTGAAGTAACTCTAACCTACCACAGTGTTACGCATCATCACACTATACAAGTCAAGATTGAGGTAACACGATAATGGAAAGTATTTTGCCAAAATCTAGAACTGAGAAAAAGACTGCTTGTGGCAGAACGAAAGCAACTAATATAATTGAAAATGTTCTCGCTCCTGCTTCACAAGAACACCTGATCTCTGACTTACAAGAATCAACGTATTTTTCAATAGCAACTGACTCTTCAAACAAAGGAAGTGTTAAACTCTTTCCAGTTAAAGTGCAGTGTTTTTCAAAACAAGAAGGAATAAAACATGATTTGCTAGACTTTTATGAAGATTCAGATGAAATCAGTGAGCCAATAATGGATAAATTAGCCGAAGTGACAGATAAAAATGGATTGGACATAAGCTGATTGTCTGCATTTTCTGGGGATAATGCTGCAGTGAATTTTTGGAAGATTTCTGTGTATGGTATGAGAAACTGAAAAAAGAAATTCTGAACTCATTTTGGTGAATTGCAAATGCCATATTCTGCATAACTGTGTTAAACATGCATGCAAAACATTGTCAGTGGATGTTAAAATTCTCATTCTCAAAGTTTATGTTGAATTTTTTGGATATGCCAAACAAACTGCACAGCTCCAGTCATTTTTCAAGTTTATCGAACTTGAGTATCAAGACAATCTTTGTCATGTACCAACAAGATGGTTATCATTACTTCTAGCACTTGAAATAATACTTCTAGTATGGCCTGCTTTGCATTCTTACTTTGTTTCATGGGGAGAAGAAGAATGCCATAAAGTAATTTGGGATGCCTTTAGAGATGAAGAAAACGAGTCCATACCCTGAGTATACTGCTGTTTGTTACAGAATGTTATGCAGGTATTTCAAAGTAGTGTGGTAATGTTAGATTCAACGTAAAAGAAAAAATGTTCCAAACACTAAAACCAAGGAGAAGTCAAAATCCAATAAAAATCCAAGTAAGAATCCAGATAAAGTTCCACAGAAACCTTTATTGCATAGGCAAGCAAGTAAGACCTAGGCTTTTTACACACATTTTTATATATTTTTTATACACACTTTTTATGTGTTTTTTATACGAATTTCTACATGTATTTTTATATGCATTTTCTACATATATGTTTTTATCTGATTTAAAAGAGTGTGTATCTCTTTGAATCTGGAAAGCATTGGAGTCTTGTATTCTCCACGGGGATTGGTGTGCCTTTTGTGATGTGTATTATAAAAAGGGGATTGTTTTTAAGCATGTTTGTTTTGGTCTGAGGAAGCAACCAGGAGAGGTTGCAAAAGCACTTACCTAAGCAATAAAGGTTTCTGTGGAACTTTATTTGGATTCTTATTTGGATTTTTATTGGATATTAGCTTCTCCTTGGTTTTAGTGTTTGGAACATTTTTTTTCTTTTACATTGGACTTTTGTGTTTGTTCCATCACTCAGCAAACAGGGCTTTTCCTTTTTCATTAATGTTAGATTCAGATCAAACTACTAGTTCCAAACTGCATAATATTGTGGTTGGAAAATTGCAGATCACAAGCAAGACAAATTTTATGGAAAGGCTGCTGCAGACATGCTTAAAAGAATTCCACAGGATAAGAAAAGGCATTTCGAAGCTGATGCTGATCAATTCTACAAAAGTGTTTAAACTACCTAGACAAGTGGTTTAATTACCAGGATTCAGAATTTCAAACAATGAGAGCTTTAATCTTGAAAGAACCAGTGATGTGGCGCTTATTCGAGGAACGGGCAGATAAGTTGCGCATTGACAGCAACAAACAAGTACTATGACGACTATTGCATTCTGTGTGATGTCCAAACAGAGCTGGTAGAAAAAAATGAATGAGTGGTTGATTGATGGAAGGAACTTTTTTGCAAAACTGACACACAGGAAGTGTGGTGAGAAACTCTTTAAAGCTGTATCCTTCGCATTTTCTGTACCTGTGTCAAATTCTTCATGTGAACAAACTTTCAGTGTGATGAATTCTTTGTGGACCAAAGAAATAAATCATCTGGGACTTAGTGTTTTGTGAGCTGAGCTGCAGGTGTGTGAAAATTTGAGGTACAGTTGTTCCTAGTTTCATGAATTCTTGATTAAGACACCCAAGTTGCTGGCAGCTGCAAGATCTGATCAGAAATATACTTTTAAGCACAAGTAGTTTTCGTAACTCTACCAAAGTACACAGAATGAACATTTGAATAATTAGTTTACAGTTGTATTGTTGTTTTGAACTTTTCCTGTACATAGTATTCATTGTACAATCATTATGAATATTAACATATCAAAGATTGATAGTCTCCGAGTCTGACAGCACTTAGGCCAAACAATCCGGTTTGTGTTTAACATTAAAATAGTATCTCCAGGAATTAGCCTTATGTGAGGTGGCAACCCTACTTCTGAATAAAGAAGATATGATCAAGCTGTGGTGACATAGGGAAGAATGGCTCCTGAGGGTAATTAGAGCAGTATGGAGAGAAAGACATAACCCAGGTGACTGGAGAATAAGCATTCTAGTGCTAGTGTACTAGAGCAAAGGGAATATTCACAGCTGTAGCGGTATCAAAATATCAAACTTGTGTCACACTGCATGAAAGTTCTGGAAAGGGTGATTGATAACTAAAGAAAAGAAAAGTCTGCAGTCACTAAACTCCACTCCACTGAGCACTAGTTGAAAATTTACAATCCAAAAATGGGGAGACAGACCCAATAGTAATAATAACAGAAGTCTTGGTACTGGAAAATGGCAAACATGCTTTTTCAATTTGATTGCTGCACTTCATTAGAAGGGTATTTTTTCTATAAAGAAAGTTTTTTTTACTATTGGGTCTGTCCCCCCATTTCTGGATTGTACATTTTCAACTAGCACTCAGTGGTGTGGAGTTTAGTGGCTGTGGACCTTTCTTAAGTTTTTAAATTTTTCTTGGTTTGTTCATGGTCAATCAATGAATTCACAGAGTGGTAGAAAGTAAGAAAGAAGATGAGCAATTTGGAGTCAGATCAGGCTGCAGGACAACTGACCTGATATTTGCTCTGAGTCAGATAGTTGAGAAGCTAGAAAGAAAGAGTTCAACTGGGCATTCTTAGACTCAGAAAAAGCATATGACAAGGTCCCATGAAAGCTGATTTGGGCAGTCCTGCAGTGGTTTGAAGTCCCAAAGACAGAAGCAGAGTTAGTTCAGGCTATATACAAAGACCCAATGACTCAAATATGAACAGTGTTTGGTCTCACAAAGGGGTTTCCAGGGGGAATTAGTGTGCATCAGGGTTCAGCTCTGAGCCCACTGCTGTTCATAGTGGTGATGAACTGCAGTTTGGAAGGGACAGATCAACAAAGATGCTGTATGCAGACAATGTGGCATTACAGGCAGAATCTGAGCAAGAACTTCAGCAAAGGATAGGTGACTGGAATGTAAAATTGAAGGCACATGGGGTGAAACTGTGTACACATAAGACAGCTGTAATGGCAGCAAATGAAGGAAATCAGAAGAACCCGAGAATTGAGATGGAAGGGAAAACAGTATAACAGGTTAACAGCAACAAGTATCTGGGAGTGTTGGTTGAGGAGATGTGAAGTCTGAATGAAAAGAACAAAGCTAGAATCACAGGGGCTGCAGCCACGGGTAGTGTATGACAGAAGAATGCCAAAGAAGCTGAAAAGTAAGGTGTACAAAACAGTGGTGCATCCAGTACTACTCCATGGTACAGAAACCTTGGTAGTCAAGGCAGAACAACTGAGGAAGCTAGAAGTGATGGAGATGACATGGTAGGAGTTGGGATGCACACTGTGGGACAGATGAAGAAATAAGGACATCAGAGCAAAAGCTAAAGTAACTCCTATTGCAGAGAGAGTCAAAGAGAACATATTCTGAAGGGTTCTGGCACATGTGCAGAAAAGGAGAAGGCACTTTGGTAAAAAAATTTGGGACAGACAGGAAGAAGGCAAAAGAAAATGATGGTATCCAGCAAAGAGATGGATGGATTGTTTGAGAAAAGACCTGGAACTGTCAGGCATGACTGTCGAAGAAGGAAGGAGAGTGGTAGTGAATTGAGAGAGAGATGGCAACTGTTGACACTATACCCTGACCCATGTAGAAAATCGGAAAAACGGGCTGATGATGATGAACCAAACCCACCATTGTATTCCTCTGCATAAATTAAATTGTCTCGAGCTACCTAACCTGCTTCGTCTCTACCAACTTAAATTCGCACAATATCATCTTCCATCCTGACAGTTGACCATCCCTCAAGGAGCTTGTTGTTCCCTACTCATGCCCACTAAGTCTAAGATCTGCAGACAGAAACTCTCACAGTAAACAAAGCTAAGAACACTTACAGTGAAGCCCTATTCTCAAATCAAATAGCCAAATTATAGAACTCTCTACCCCACACCCCTCCAAAACACACCTGAATCTATCAGTTTTAAACAACTACTGTTTGAACATCTATCCAAGAATTGGCATTGCTCCTGTGCCAAACCTGACAAGATATCTATAACTCTCTCAATACACTGTCCACTCCTTACCTCATTTTCTCCCTCTCCTCAGTCTTATTACTACTCAAAAATAAATATATATAAAAGAAATCTCATTTGGTCATAACTATTATTTAATATGTACACACTACTACCTTTTTCTCACAGTGATCTTCACTGAAATGCTTGTTTTTATTTATGAACCTGTATCTACTAGAAAAATTTAGTGAACACTACTTTGTATAGACTAACTAGAAGATATGTATTCTGCATCTTACTGTATGTATACTATTGATATATCTAATTATTGTTTATTGCTTGTATTTCTGTGGAGCTATTTCCCCGGGCATCTGCAGACTTCATGGGTGCCGGAACCATAGACCCAGGGGGAGGGGAAGCCCCCTGACTTTTACAGATGCTAGACCTGTCAGGAAAAATAAATGAAGTAGAGTGGATTCACACGTGGAAGGTAAACTAACTAAACTAGCTCTTCTTGTTCTCTTATTGCTCTGTGTTACAGGATTTATACTGGTGCTGTTCCATTGGTGCTGCCAAAACCAGAGTCATGCCAGTAAGGAGAGTTTTGTTCTTTAATTTGCAGAAGTTATGCTGTGTGTGTGTGTGTGTGTGTGTGTGTGTGTGTGTGTGTGTGTGTGTGTGTGTGTGTGTGTGTGTGTGTGTGTGTGTGTGTGTGTGTGTGTGTGTGTGTGTGTGTGTGTGTGTGTGTGTGTGTGTGTGTGTGTGTGTGTGTGTGTGTGTGTGTGTGTGTGTGTGTGTGCGTGTGTAAAATGCCACCAGTTAGGTATACCTGGTGGCTAGTGTTACTCAGGCTCAAACAAGAGCCTTAATAGTCTAACCATACCACCACATGTGATTCAGGGAGTTGAGTCCATAGCTCTCTACTGTCCAGATTTTCACAGAATGTTTGGCTTATACTTTTGGTCTGTTCCTCTTAAAATTTGTGTTTTTCTGGCAAATCAGTGAGAACTAAATTCACTAAATAAAGATAGCTTTTTAAGTTTCAGTCTTCCTATCTTTCAGGAAACACATGGTAACACAAACCACTTGTTTTGGGCCTTTGCCCCCCCCCAATCAATTTTGGCTTTTTCCAGAGTTTTTCTGTTGTGAAATTCAGAGATTTATTTGATCATTACGTGGCTTTTACAAGGAACTGAGAGCTTCAAGGGAAGAGAAGTTTAGTGCTACTTATGCTTAATTGTTTGCATTGTTAGTAGCACAGCAGGTAGTATACTTGCTTTTGACGCAGAAGGCTGTGGGTTTTACTCCCACAGTATGCAGATGGATCACTGATACTGTACTGTGTTGTACTTTAAAGGGAGTGGATGTTACAGTCCTATGAATGTTCTCCTTTGGAGGAGTTACCTAGAAACTATGAACCTGTTATCAGTTTGCCATTCATTCCCTATTGCAATATTACTAGCTTATTATTTTTTTTAATGTGGCATAGGCAAGTTATTCTTCAAGGTCAACAGCCACTTTATTTGTAGATGAAACAATGAAATATAAAGTTGTTTGCTAGCAGCAATCCCTTCATTAGTTACAGATCCCTTTAATGTGGAATTATTTAGATGACTTACTTCTGCAGAGATTTTTTATATTTACTGATATTGGTGGATGGTAATGACAGAAGTGGCCTTTTATGGTTGAAATTTTCTGAAATAGGTAGTTTTGTCATTATTGGTTGATACATTTTGTTTCACTGCTCACTATAAGACTGTTTCAAACTACACATTTAAATACACATTCTAAGTGGTGCTGTATTATACAAGGAATATAATTTAATACAATCAGGTTAATACAACCAGGAAGGGGAATCAAAGAACGTATACATGTATGTTTGCTCACAGGCTGCAGGAGATCAAAATAGGGGAAGAGACCAGTCACCAGTGGAGTCCCCCAGGGTTCGGTGCTGAGACATTTTCTGTTTGGCATATAGATCTCAAAAGTAAAAGGAAACACCAAAGGGTTTTGGCCGGCTAAGTCTGAGATGATTGCAAGCTAGGAGCAGTTATTGAATCCCCAGATGACTTAACCATCATACAGGAAGGTTTATCCCAAGCAATAACTGGTGCCAGAATCATGACTTCAAATTAAACTCCAAGAAATACATTATCATATCGATTGGGAAGTCATCTACTCCAGGGACCTGCCAAATTGATAATGCCCCCTGAGAAATGACCCAGTTGTTTGGCATTTAGGAACTTGAGTGTACAGTGACCTAACTTTTGACCAACAAGTGCCCAGAGTCATAAAAGAGTCTTTCTGTATTGCACAGCTTATAAACAAATTGATTGTGACTTGATCTAGAAATGTTACTGTCCCCTTTACAAAGCCCTCATTAGGTCAATCATTTTGTATAATGCCCACTTTGGCATGTATCTTTCCAAACCCATGCAACAATTGGAGTATCCACAGAGATACCTTACTAAAAGGATACAAGTCCTAAACAATAGGTCTTGCATGGGCAACCTCAAAGATTTATCACTATACTCAGTATCCTACAGAGTGCTTAGAAGTGACGTGTCTGACATACAAGGCATCCTCTGACCTAATACAGATGGACCTACTGAACATCAGCAAGTCAAATGGCATCAGAAATACTTTGTCCAGGTATCTTAACTGAATGTTGTGGAGAGATGGATATATATCCAGAACGGACTATCCATTCAAGTAAAAAAAAAACTCATCCCTGTCCATATTCAAATGCAACTTGGATCTAAGAATAGGTAATAGGAAATGTACTCCAGGATTGCCCATCATCCCACTAATAGATATATGCAGTTCCTAAATGCTGCATCCCTTGCATGTGTCCCCTCAAAATATCTATATTATGATCACATTTATTCTCACTAGGGTTAATATACAATTATCAACCATGGGATAGGTAAGACTGATCAGGAAATGTTAATTCAAACATCAAATTGGAAATTGGCTAGGCTTAAAATGTTCTCCAAGTGAACCTATGTTGTGGTAGAAATAGTTTTAAAAATTTGCCATTTTTAGATCACTAAGTGCCCTTATCACCCTCTGCAACCCCTCCCCCCAGTCTTCAACAGCTTCCATCTTCTCTGTCGGACTTTCCTGGTAAACAAATGTAAATAAATAAATAATATTCCACTCAGTATTTTAGAGACTCCTCAGAAAGGAATAAGAAGTAAAAAGGACAACTTCATCTGGATTGTTTAAACTACATAAACAGGCAGAGGTCTGGACTACACGTGGTCAGCTGATCAGGGAAGAGCAAATAGTCTCTCTCCAGGAAACTGGGCTGTCATGTATGGAATGATGAGTTTATAGTCTGTTGTACGTCATATTTTGAAAAGGTACAGATATTGGGTGCTTTTTCTGGGAACTTTGAGAATACCTACTGCAGATGTCTCTCTCAAGGTACTATATAAAAGTATGGTGAAAGTCACCTAATTTTTCCCATAAGAGATATAATACCATATGATGTTACCTTTTCCATAGGTCTAATGGTATTGTGTAGTTAATTTGCTGGAAGCCAAGTTATCTCAAGTGAAGGAGAACATGTTGTTCTTAACTCACTATCTACTAATGTACCCTTATTATAGTTCTTTGTATAAGGAATGTTCCAACTTTTCCATTCTCGTGTCATAAGGGTGGCTTTCATGTTTCCATAAACTTCAAATCGCTATAGGGGATCCCCCTCAGAGAAAGCTGACCACATATATTAGCAACATGTTCCAATAGAAAATTCTTGTGCTCAGAAGTCCAGAAGGCACATCAAACAATGCGGGATTAGCAAGTTGTCCTTGGAGCTAAAATAATATTGCTGAAGTCTCATTCATAGGCCCAACTTTCAGGAAGTCTCAGTCACAGGCCTAGCTTCTAGGGATATTCTTACATTAGTTCACAAAAGCGATATTAGTGACTGGAAAAATATAGACCCTCTGGTTAATGGATTTTCATGAAATAATCCATGTATACTATATTAGGAAGATTATAATGCAAGAGGTATTAAAGCCTTCTCCTGGGCTGGTGGGGTTCAGCTCAGGCTGAGTTCTTAACTGGAACTGTAATATGCAGAAGCAATTATTTTTAAGGGAAATTAGCACATTCTTTGGAACATCTGTCCAATACTCTGTGTTATTGCTGTTGCGTACATCTCTGATTTACATGTTCATTGTTTGATATACAATGTATATCTGACTGTGACTATTTCTTCATTTGCTACTCTACCCTAGCCTTACCTCTTTCATATTCATGCATTTAATTAAAAAAAAAGTCTTTAAGGAAAGTAAACGTGGGCACATACTTCTGGGAAGTTGAGGAGTGCTGTTAACTATCATCCATACTGGAATGGTATCAGACACCTCTACCCTGAATGTCGCAGTTAAGTGATAGTATGCACTCTGTTAATATACTGTGAGCCAAGACGGCATTCTAAAACATCCAACATATTATCTGTTAGCTCTGCAGTAATTAACACTAAATATAATATTGTGATTGGGATCTAAATTTTTTAAAAGGAAACCACAGAAGAACTTTGAAAGACAGTCCAAGGTAGGAATGCAGTCAGTCAAGATGCCATAATCAAATGTTCAAATCAAATCAAATGCAGGTCAGATACTACTGAGCAGTTAGGGAAGGTAACATCAAATCCAACCTTTGATCTCTGAGGACAGTCTCAGCACTGTGTCTGAATCTAAAATCAGACTGACAAGAGTGAAGGAGATCATGAGATGTGATAGAAGACAACTGTATGAAAAGCTTTCTCTGACTCTTTAAAACACATGAATTGGAACCCTCTAAAAACCCTTCCTCTTGACTACGCTGTTACTTACTTCAACACTTAATTCATTAACCTACTAAACATCTTCACTCCCCCCAGAAGTGAAAGGGTTAAATACAAAACTATCCCCTAGCTAACCAAAAAAACTGAAACCCTCATGCATCTCCAAGATAAATCATGGAAACATTACCAAAATTTTGAAACACCTAACTCCCAGACTGAATTCAAGCAACTTCATAATAAAGCAAAATAACAAATTGCTACCAACCAAAAATCCTACTACTTCAAACTTCAAAACAATCACAGATCCAACCCCCAAAAATTCTGGAGCAGTATCTCTGCCCTCCGCTGTCCCAGCAGAAAAAACTACCCTTGCCCAGACCCTAATTCTTCAGATCATATTTTAGCTACCCAATTTAACTCCTTCTTCATAGACTCAATAGCCAAGCTCACCACATCAATTCCTAATAATATATCAACTCTAACCTCATCTCACACCGTCAACTCTACCCCCTCTGATACCAGTGCTACTCATCCCCCATCCTTTACCATCCAACTCATTACTATCTCTATTATAAAAAAACTTCTACAAAAATTAAAACCATGCTCTTATGCCCCAGACAACTTCTATCTAACTTCCTCAGGCTAGTTGCTGATGGCATAGCTTTTCCCATCTTCATCCTAATAAACCGTTTCATCCAAGAATCCTATGTACCCCTCCTCTGGAAGAAAGCCTTCAGCATTCCCCTTCACAAAAGGGGGCAACAACACTGATATCTTTAATTTCTGTCCTATAGCCATCCTGTCCCTTATCTCTAAAATTCTTGAAAAATGGATTCACCTCCAACTCCTACCTTAACTCTTAGACAATCAACTACTGTCCCCCACACAACATGGATTTAGACCTGGACACAGCACTACTACTGCTCTTCTGTCCTTCCTTGAGATCATCAACCATGCTCGCGACTCTGGCAATATTGCATCTACCCTTCTCCTAGACTTATCTAAGGCCTTCAATACTGTTTCCCATAACCTTCACTTGTCCAAGCTCTCTCTTCTCAATCTTTCCTCCTCTTCCATCAATTGGCTTCCAGTTACCTCTGAAATAGACAACAAGCCATCAAGTGGAAAAACTGTACCTCTTCCTTCCTTCAGACTCCAACCGGTGTTCCATAAGGCTCTATACTGGGTCCCTTACTTTTTAACATCTTCATTAATAACTTTCATCAGTGTATCCCTAATGGTAAACTTTCCCACCATTATCTGCTATGCCAAATCTCTCTCCAAACTCATGCAATTGATGCAAGATGCCTTTTCTTACAAAGCTTTTAGGTGCTATTACTGACGAACAATTAAAGTTTGATATTTATCTACAAACTAATATTAAGAAAACCCACCAGAAGCTCAGAATGTTGTATCGACACAGTCATTATCTTACTCCCTTAACCAAGCATAGCCTTTCTACTACCTACCTCATTCGCTCTCTCTTGTATGAAGCCCCTCTACTCACTAATCTTCAATCCCCCCTAAGGTCAAAACTGTTATCCTGCTACAATAAAATCTTTAAGTTTGCTACCAGATCCAAATCCTCCTACCACCACTGTGACACTCTAAACTCCTTGAACTGGCTGCAACTCCCAAACTATCTCTCTTATGTTCAACTCTCATCTCCCCATAAACTCATTTGCAAACCCTCTAACTGCCCTTCTCTCTCTTCCATCCTCACCATGCATTGTCTTGACAGATTACTCAGGTCCAACAACCAGAACCTCCTTGAAGTGTACAAACCCATACCCGCACCAAGGCAACTTCTGTAGTCTTTCTCGCTTGCACGATTATGGAATTCACTTCCACCCCACATTCGAATCAACAAGTAAATGTAAAAATGAACCAGGAAGAAACAAACCAAAAGACAAAATGCCACAGTCCTTTGAGCACACCGAAATCCACAGGTATTGAATAATACCACAAGGAAGAAATCTAGTAGACAAGTTTTACAGCTTTTTAAATATCCTTAGTGGAAATACCAGGACCCAATCTTTGATGAAAAAAATAGAAAACAACTTGAAAAAGCCTGGGATACGCCAGGCGAAAGCACTCGTTTTTCATTGTACCTGTGGATTAATAAAGAAGTTCCACATTCGAATCACCCAAAACCACTCCACTTTTAAGACCTTGCTCCATTCCCATATTTCTTCTAACTGGGAATGCTCCTGCTCTCATGCCACCTGACTCCTCCTATTTCACCCATGCTTCCTCACTCTTCTTTCTCAAAACTCAACCTAACACTAGTTTCTACTCTAGTCACCTCCTTTAATTTTTTCCAACTTTTCCCACAATAAATCATAGGTGCATGCATGTCTTGTACTCCAAAATACTTTGTTATATTTCCATTGAATGCTTTGTTATGGCACAGTCCACAACTGTTTTCTTACTATCTTGTATGTCACTTTGTTTTAATATGTTTTTTTTCTTTTTTTCATTAAACTGTGTTATATTTGTTAAAGATTGTTAATATTTGTTAATTTTTGCTGATATTTGCTATTGTAATACTGTATATGGAGCTTTTTTTCCATGAGCCTCAATTGAAAATGGGCTCATTTTGGCCCAATGGACTTTCGCGGTTAACAAACTGCAAATAAATAAATAAATAAATATAACTTTCTTCATTCTCACGTGTAGATAAAGCTAAGGTGGAAAACGCTTGCTCCTTGGCACAGTGTGTATCTAAGTGTTATAGCTGCCTGAATTAAATGCTCTCAACCCTTCAGCCTGGTTAGAATTGCTAGCGATGGCTGTTCAATGCATGCAAAGCATACAAGGGCAATGCTTCATCCTTAGTGCTGAGTACAGCAGTATGCTATGCTAGCCTAAACCTGAACTCTTCTCCTCCTCACTATATTAATTCTCAATTGCAGAAAGTGATGTAGCCTGATTGCGCTATGTATTTAAGTTTTTAATTAGTACAGCCTCATGTGGATACTGTTACTTTATTTTTTGTCAACTGCAACAATTGATTTAGCCTGATTGCTTTATACAGTTTAATAAGTACAACCTCATGTGAGAATTAATTGCTCCTAAATGTTTAGTATCTTAGGCTAGCAATTCATATGTACTGCAAACCTGCTTTCCTATGCATATATGTTTTGAAATGTGATATGCACCCTAATTTGATCGAAGTCTCACTAATGTGAATGCAGTTGCATTTTATGTTATATGCCTTTCTCTGCCTTTGTAGTAGTTACATTGTAGTTGCTGTTTGTAAGATATTTCTGTTAGTAGAGTTTCCTCTCCTGCTTACCCACATAGTACACTCTTCTACAACGTCTTCCTGTATTTCCAACCTAGCTGCTCTCAATCCCCCTGTGCTAGTAATGTTTTATATCACTTTTCTTCCAGTATACCTTCCCTAATGTATCCTGCCTTGAGTTACCCTAGACTCCTTCCTGTTGAAACTACCTAAAGCAAATGCCTAATTTTCCAGTGCTATACTGGACCCCAGAACTTGAAGTTGTAATTAACAATCAAAATAAACCCAAGTGTATGTATCTATTTGTAAAGTCATCTGCACACCTAATACCAATATTGTAATCCTACGTGTGCACGTTACCAGCCTACTGATGAGCCCACTTATCCTGTTTTCTCCAGTCCATCATTTCCCCCTTAGATGCCCATACCCCTCCACTGCAGTAAACTAATCTGCCCACTAGATGGAAACATTGATTTGCTTTAAATACTGCATTGCAAATTAAAAAGCCACTAAATATTGTTTGTCCTATACTGCTCTACTGCCCTTCTCCAACTCTGTATTAAGACATTGCTGAGTACAAGTAAGTTACCTGATATTCTCTGTTCTACTCTGCTCTTTTGCCCTATATTCTCCCTCCTTCCCCTCAGTCTCTCCTCGCAAAGCTGTACTTCACCCTGAGCCTTATCTGAACTGTACTGCTACTCTCCTCAATGATTGTTCCTCGCTGACTTGCTCTTCCATCTCCATGGCTCAACCCACTCCATTCGACCTGTAGGCTCACTCTGCTCCCCTACCCTACCCCCATTCCCACCCACCCCTGACATAATTTCCTTTACACTAAACCCTTCATCACCACACCCCCAAGCCCCACACAACCATCCCTGCCCCTCCCATCCCCCTCAGCACCATCCTCCTCCAACTCCACCCTCCTCCTCCTACTTTACTCTATACTCAGTATACCTCATCCCCTACTCCTCTTCCTCACCATATCTGCCTCTAACATCTACATCAAACAACTACTCCTTCTTGTATATCCCTCTTCTCACACTAGTACCTCTCACCTAATCTACAACACACTATGCTATTCCACTCCCTTCTTCTGACACTACTAGCTACCTCCACTCTTACAATTTTATACAACCCCACATTGAACCTTTCTCTAACCCACCCACTTATGTTTGTCCACCCACCTTCATGCAACTATCTCACTCATTCCTAAATTCAGTGCCCTGCACTGGTTGCATTACCTTAACTCCACACATAAAACACAGTTCAAGCAAATCAACTCACAATAAAGGAAATCCCAAGTGCCTCATACTCCTTGTTCCCAAACCTCACACAATTCCTTCTCTCCTCTCTCTCTTGCTGTAGGGGTGACATGCATCCAAACCCTGGCCCTGCTCAACCTGCTTCCTCAGTTTCTACCTTCAAACATGCCACCACCCCTAACCATAATATCCCACCAAAACACTTATCCTTTTACTCTATCAACCTGAGAAGCATAATAAATAAAATTACTGACTTCCATTCTTGGATCTCACACCACTCTCCATATATAATAACCCTTAGTGAGACTTGGTTAAAACCTCACATCCCCAATAGGGACATACTCCCTCCTGGTTATAACATCCTTCAACTAGACAGAACAAAAAGAAAAGGAGGTTGTGTTGCAATTCTGTACAGAAATAACCTCACACTTACTCCTATACCATCCCCCTCCCCCCCAATTCCCCTGCTGAACTCCTTCTGGCCAACTGCAGAATAACCCCCCACAACTCTCTATTCATAGCTGCCCTCTACATCCCACCCTGTGACAACCTGACTGTACTTGAAAATTTACTTTCCACACTCGCCTCAGACCTCCACAATGAGACTATTTTAATGGGAGATGTTAACATCAACTGGTCGACACTCTCAACCATATCCCCCACTACCTCCATAAACCTACATGTTTTTTCCCAATTAGTCACAACTCCCAACCTACACAACCAAATCCACCACCCACTCCTCCATACTTGATTGGATCCTTGTATCCCATCCTCACCAATATCACTTCCCCAAAACCCTTCCTGATACCCTTAGCAACCGCTCTCCTACCAAAGTCCTCCATTTTACCCAACACACACTCAAACCCCATATATTTCAAACCTGCCGTAAGGTAAAAAGCTTTGACCCAAACAAACTCATCTATCAGCTCTCCCTTATTGACTGGACCTTTCTCAAACATTTACCTCTTACCCCTAATACAATATGCTGATGACTCCACAGTCATCACTATTGCAGACACACTTCCCTTACTCCATTCTAAAACTCAGGAATCCTTCTTGTCTGTTGAGACCTGGCTCAACCAAAACCATCTAATCCTAAACCCAAAAAAGAACAAACTCCTTCTCTTTCTTCCAAAACCAATGACCCACCTGAAATCAAATTTCTCCATCTCCTCCCACAACAATACACCCATTATGGTGGATAATCACACTAAACTACTTGGGGTCATCATTGATGACCAGCTAAAATTTGACCAGCATGTACTTAACAACATCAGGAAAATCCACCAAAAACTCAACCTTCTTCACAGAAACAAAACCTTTCTCTCCCCTCAAGCAAAAATTGCTCTATCATATGCCTACCTTCTTCCAACCCTTCTCTATGGCTCTCAGGTTCTCACCAACCTTCAGACCTCTCTTATGACCAAACTTGAATCCACCTTTAACAAAGTAGCAAAATTTGCCGCTGAACTTCCTTGCTCCTCTCACCACTGTCTTGCTCTACAAAAACTGAAATGGTTAAAGCTCCCTCACAACCTTACTCTCTCCCAGCTCCAAATGATCCATTCCATTCTACACCAGCCCACATTCTGCCCTACAATATCTCCCATCATCTCATCCTACAGCCCGACTAGGTCACTCCGGAGCTCTGACAAAAACCTTCTGACCATAACCAAACCCAAACTCAACATTGGCAAAAAACCTCTACAGCTATTACCCCACCAAACACTAGAATAAACTCCCACTGGACATACGTAACACTACTTCCAAACTTCTATTCAAAAAGACGGTAAGAAATCACCTTAGCTTAAATAAACTCTGCCTCTGTTCTCAGCCCCCGACTAACCCAGCTCTCCAGCCCAATCTCTCACTTCTCTTTCTCCTACTAGTACCTAACACTACCTCCTTCCAAACTCACCCTCCCTTCTTCCCCACTAAACGCTTTCCCTACTCCTACCTCTAACTGTCCTTTACTATATCAATCTCCTCACCAGTAGGATGGTCAACAACTATTGTTGCACTCTTATCTCTCCTTCACTGCTACCAAATCACTCCTTACTAGCTTCCTCTCTCTCTCTACTTTAAATTCAGTCTCTCCTGGACTACCTGCCTTATATACATAGCTAGCCAACAATGATATAATCTGTAATCAGTATTATCACTGCATACTTGTTTTAGATTGTAAGGTATTTTTTTGTGTATTAGTAAATGTTTTTATTCTTGTAACTTGTATATATTTTGTAACTCTGATGTCAAATAAAATAAATAAATAAAATTCATAGCTTCAGCTGCTATAATGTCTGAAGTCAGTGTCATGACAAAAATGAATTTGGCTCTGCAATTACTGTTTAAACGTTATTCACTGAATTCTTCAGTTAAAGAAAATATTATCTAAGAAATGCTAATTTTAGAGATGGCTATATTTAATTTAGAAATGTCTTGTTTGATGAGGTCTCCACCACATGCCCCCCACCCCCACACAATTCATTTAGCTAATTTTTCATTTCAGTCCCATTTGACGAATCACTCTTCAGCAATGCTCAGTTTCATTATCTTTAGGGGACTCATTCAAAACGTTACCAGGGATTTGCTGAGGCGGTATATTCGCATCAATTTTAGGAAGCTTTTGACATGTATACAGGAATTACATTTTGTTTATGCTTCCTTCCATTATGTTTCCATTAATTATTTACTAGTAAGATTATGCACATTAGTACCTGCTGATATTATTATTCTGTTACATTTCAGTTCATCCAAAGGAAAAGGACAACCATATCACAATGGTTTATTATATATTTAGCTATACCAGTGTGTAAAGGTTTTGTCTCTGGCTGTACCACAGAAGTTCTGCATTTGACAAGTGACCGGCAAACCAAGTACAGGTGATATGGCATTGTTTGAGAAGTGAAGCTACTGGATTGCCACAAATCATGTTACACAACTCATTGGGAGTGTCTGACTAAACGCATGATGAATTAAGATAATTCATTGAGGCCACCCAAGTCTATCAACCTATCTAAATGGCTCTATGACATCTGGTATTATTGTATTATTGTTTACACAGATGGAACATTCTGGCAGTGGAGGCAGGGAAATATTCTTATAGCTGTAACAGTACATCACCCCAGTCTTACGCATCAAATAGGTATACTGTCAGGTTAGATAAATAAAAATCATCCCTGTCTTAGGCCCAGGGTAATGCCTTCATATCTACCTACAGTCTCCTCCCATATGTTAGTTTGAGATAAATGAAGTAGGGAAAATGTGGTAACTAAGGAGGACCAGAAAATCTGATGCACTCATGAATACATGAGGCTTATAAATTCCCTTGGCAGAAAAACTGATTTGAATTTTTTAGTCCCACGCATACATATGCTTAAATATCAAATTTTACTATTGGAAACCCAAATACCCACTTTGTATTTTGTATTACTCCATCATTTTCTGATGAGACTGGGTATATTTAAAACAAATAATCTGAGGATCTAAGACTTAATTTCCAAATATTCCAAGAGTGGTTATATTTAACGATGTCTGCTTGTTATGTATAGATATCAGAATACTGTAGCTGCAAAATGGAGTTAGAAGTGTACATGGTTCTGTCCTAGCACCTTTTGCCAGCAACTCTTTCTAAGACATGCCCAATTAGTCTTTTGTGAACATCTTAAAACACTAAGCAACAAGATATCTACCAATTAAAACAATAAGCAAAACAAAAGCAACATACTCCTACTTAGCTGAAGAAGCATTTTTCTGAATATTTTCATTGCATTAATCTGTCATTCTCCTACTATTCAAAATATTAAAATTAATTTTATATACAGCAATTTCCTATTCTGCAGAAAATGTAAAAAGGACTTTTGCATATATTGATAGAAAGCACTTCATATTAAATCAGCGAGTTTCCTTATATTAATGTCCAAGACCAAATGTTCCAAACACCAAATTACCACTGTAACAGCTACAAACAAATGCAATTTGAGGGTCATGCTGCTCAATGCTAGAAGTCTAAATCTCAAAATGCACTCGCTCAAAGCACTCTTTAAAATGGAGAACATCGACAGTTGCGCTGAAACAGATACCTGGTTCAAGGCAGCAGAAAGCACCCATGCACTACCAGGCTATATATAACTCATTCCACACCTTTCGACCCCAGAACTTGGAACAAAGCCCCAAAGGTGGTGGTGTTTCCATATTAATAAAGGAAGCACACACCTCCAAACTGGTAGCACAACATAACACACCAGGGATACTTCAGGTGCAGCTAACAATGGGTAAGACAGCGATCCAGGTTGTAGACTGCTACAGGTCCCCAACCATGTCCCAAGACTCACACTCCACATTCTTAAGCACCCTGGAGAATATTAGGGTCCAACCTAACACTCTCATACTGGGTGACTTCAACTACCCCTCCATTAACTGGGAAAACTACTCATGTACCAATACACTTGCCCAACGTTTCCTGGAATTCATTAATTCCAATGCCCTGGACCAGCTCGTTCTTACCCCTAGAGGTAGCAACATCCTTGACCTGGTCATTACTAACATGGGTGACCGTTGCTGTACACCAATGATCTGACCACAGACTAATCACCTTGGAAATCCACATCCCTCCCACCCCCCACAAAGGTACACACCATGATAAACTTTTCCAAAACTAACTTTGGGCTCCTAAAAACAGAGGTGGCTAACTTTACGGCACCCATGCAAATGGAGAATAGTTGCATGATCGCAGAATCATACACCAATGCACTGTAAGAACACGTACACAAATGCATGGATCTCACCATACCCAGTAGAACCAAGGCACTCTCCTCCAAAAAAGGAAGCCAATCTGGTGGTCCTCTGCCATAAACAAACTCTACAACAGAAGGAGGAAACTGACGTGGCATAAGGTAAAGTCTCAAGAGAGGAAAAACTCCCTTATCAGCCTCAACAAAAAGTTGAGATCCCTCCCACAAGGCCTTCTATACTTATGTAAAGAATCTCCACAGCAATACCCAGATTTGCTCTGAGCTACTGCACAATGGTACCTCCTATACCGAGCCAACAGGTATTGCCAATATACTGGCCGACAGATTCAGTGCCGGATTTACCCTCCCCAAAGGACCAATCGCAATACCAGCAGATTGCCAGGCACCCAGTATTACTGCTGCACAGGTTAAAACAGCACATTCCAAGGCCAAGAATACAGCTTCTAGGGGACCTAACAATATCCCTGGCTGTGTTCTACATGAACTACAGAGTGAACAGGGCACCTTACCTGTGTGCCCTGTTCAATCACAGCCTTACCTCAGGCTTTGTCCCTACCGAATGGCACACTGCTACAGTCATCCCTCTCCACAAAGGAGGAGTGACTACAGACCCTGGGAGCTATCTCCCCATTAGCCTGACAAGTCTGATATGCAAAGCTATGGAAAGCATCATCATGGACCTAATAAACAAGGATATAGGGAATCTCCAAACTCTGGATCCCACACAGTTTGGTTTTGTGAAGGGTAGATCATGCTTCGTCAACTTGGATGACATCTTTGAGCCAGTCACCAGATCTGTGGATGAAGGCAAGGTAGTTCATACAGCCTACCTTGATCTGGCCAAGGCCTTTGATACTATTCCCCACTCAGGAATCATAGAAACACTCACTAAGCTAGGCATCATCCCCGTTATCACTAGGTAGGTTGCAAACTGGCTCACAGATAGAACCCCCCACAATGTGAAAGTAGCTGACTCTAAGTCAGACTGCTGACCAGTCATGAGTGGAGTCCCACAGGATTCTGTCCTGGGTCCTCTCCTGTTTGGTATCTACTTCTCTGAAGTCCAGGCCAACACAAAGACTCTGGCTGCCAAAGTTCACAGATGATTGCAAGTTGGAAGCTATCATTAACTCCCCAAGTGATGCTGACATCCTACAGAAAGGCCTCACTCTGATCAATGACTGGTGTCAGAACCATGGCCTTAAGCTCAATGCCAAAAAATGTGTCATCATCCCCTTTGGGAAAAACCTGGTTCCCATGAATTACCACATCGATGGTAGTCCAATGAACACAGAAGGCGTTATAAGACATCTGAGAACACAGGTTGACAGCAACCTCTCTTTTGACCACCACATTGCCATTGTGGTCAGAAAGTCCTTCTATGTGGCACATCTCATTACTAAGGGTTTTGCATCCAGGAAGAAGAAGATGATTATCTCCCTCTACTCCTCCATTATTAAGCCAGTCATCGAGTACAATGCCCCATTTGGCATGTACCTCATTAGACACCTGTGACAACTGGAGAGGCCACAAAAGTACCTCACAAAGAGGATCCTAGGCCATAAACACTTGTCCTATATGGACAGACCCAAAAAACTTCAACTATTCTCTGTCTCATATCACCTACTTAGAGGTGATCTCAGCTTGACTTACAAAGCCATGTCTGACCTAGCTCTGTTAGAAATGCTACATCTAAAGAAATCCCAATCCCTGTGCACCACACACTCCAGAGACCTCAACCTCATTATCCCAATCAACAGAATGTGCTGCAGGGACAGGTTCATAACCCAGAGACTGCCCATGCTATGGAATAGACTTCTCATACCTCTCAAACAGAGCACCTCACTGGCCCTCTTCAAGAGAAATCTTGATGAGTTGATGAGAAATAGAAAATAACCCCAGGGATCACTCCAGTGGCTCTACTCGACAGAGACACTGGAACTAAGGTCAGGTGGCATGATGTCAGGGTAATCCTATGGGCTAGGCTTGTAAAGGCTCCAGGGCCATTAGCCTAGTACACACTTATGAACCTATAAGACTTCTGAATGCACTGTTATCCTGAAGAAAAAAATACAGAGAAATGTCTGTAGGATCCATCCAGAAAAAGGAAAAAAAAAAAAAGACCATAAAGCATAGGTCATTTAGTCTACCTTTTCAAAAAAAGAAATCAAAGCAATGATAACTATAACAATGTCATCTTAAATAAAACTCCCTAAACTGAACCAAACTAGCTATCTCTCAGCATCATATTTACCATGAACAAATATCAATATGAAGTCATGTCTGTTCTGGGCATTGTAGGCATCACTGTTCATTTCCTCTGAAGGCTTTCTCCTTAAGTTTAGCCATAGGCAAGGAACATTACCACTGTGACTAGAATATGGCCTGACAATGATTGCTGCAGTATCAAAAAAAAAAAAACTATCCCAATAACAAAGACAAATTGTCATACTTTAGACAGGATCCCCAAAGAAAGCGGCAAAGCAGTGCTTTCCAAAAAAAAAATGGTTACTAACTTGGAAATAAGCAGCATTTCTTTTTTTTTTTCAATAATTCTTTATTTATTCTTTTCATTGATATAAAATAGCAAACATAATAGAACAAGGAGAGGGAACACCTCTTCACAGTAAGCAGTTGTTATACATTGCTGGTAGTACAAAAAGAAATAAAACAATCAACCTATACTATTTACACTATATACATAGATGTTTTCAATACTCGAGAGAGAAATTGTTACAGTTCAGTGAGAGTTGTTGTGATTAGGAGTATACATTAGAAAAAGGAGGGAGAAGAAAAAGAAGAACATTAAGTGAGCTATGAGTGTAGATTAATATGGAACCTCTTATTTGTAGTTAACTCTGATACATTGTCATGAGCTAGGCAAGAATAATATTGAAGATTTGTTCCCATAATTTCCTGTGTTTGATGTTTTTATTCCCCTTATCAATTCGGTGGTGGTGCTGCGGTAGCGTTGTCGCCTCATAGTAAGATGTTGTCCTGTTCGATTCTCAGCTAGAGCGTCTTCTGTGTGGAGACATGCGTGAATGGGCATACCTACATTGAAGGTTGTGCATCAGGGCCGGCAACTCGGTACGTAAAAATCTACTGCCAATCATTAGCGGACCGGAGTTCTGCTGTGGCGACCCCTAACCGGGAAAAGCAGAAAGACACAACAACAATAACAATAACAACAACATCGATTAAAATTTTATGGGCTAAAAGATGTTTGGTCGCCATTAATCTAAAATTCTCCCAGGAGATGTTAGTTAAATTAAGCCAATTGGTTGCTATATAGAGTTTCATTAAGAGAAAAACATTGATCATAGTAATTGCTTGAGTTTTAGAGATGTTATTTGGTAGGATAAGTAGAAGAGTGAATTCCCAGGTGAGTGTGGATGTTTGATAGCCCATTTTTTGTAATTGAAATTTAAGGGAATTCCAAAGTTTAAATACACACTTACAGCTCCAGAATAAATGGAGCATATCAGCCGTTTGAATTTTACAGTGTGGACAAAGAGGGGATTTCATAGAGTTAAATTTATGTAAAATAGCGGGTGTGAATTATGCGTTGTTATAGATCATAAGTTGGGTAAATGCCAGTTTTATAAGGGGTATGGATTTATTTCTTAAATTAATTGCTTGGTTTAGTTGAAGGTTATCAATGGATGGATTATTCTTTCTCCAATAGTCCGAGACAAGTATATCTTTTTGGAATTTAATGTCTTTGATTAATTTATATATATTAGTGATACATTTTTTAGTTGAGAGGATGGTCTTCCATAGTGAATTACAGGTTATTATATCATTGTTGCTTATGTTGTAGTTTTGTAAATAGCTGGTACATAATTCTTTAATTTGCCTTAAAATCACTAGATAGGATTTGGGGAGGTTCAACTGATTCCTCATTTCTTGTATAGAACCGTTTAGGTATGGGTATATATCTTGAATGGTTATATTAATTAATCTAGGAATGGGATTCAGGTTTAGGGTCTGATTGTTTATTTTAAGGTTGGGATTTTTGTGCAAAGGTTGTAGCATCATCAGAGCTTGTGTCAGATTTAAATGTTAAAGAGTTTTTGAGTTAGTGAGATAAGAGTGTTTAAGGGGTTCTATTATATTGTATGGTTTAATTAAACTTGTATTTAGAAATGGTAGGGCTTTGGGGTTGATATCCAAGCTTTTGATATGTCTTTAGTATATTATTATCCACATCGGGGACCAATCTTTATTCTTTGGGTTGTATTCAGCTATTTGCAGTACTCTATTAGCATTCGTAATTAGGTAATAAGTCTCGAAGTTGGGAAGGTCTAAACCACCTTTACTTTTTGGGTCGAAAGCTTGGTATATGAGATTCTGCTTTTTTTTTTGGTTCCCATATAAATTTTGTGAGCAAAGTGTGAGTTTGTCTAAAAAATGTATTGGGTATGTTTAATTGAATAGTCATGAATATATAAAGTAATCTGGGTAATACATTAATTTTAATTACTGAGACTTTTGCCAGGAAAGGTAATTTTAGATTTTTCCATCTATTAAGGTCTAAAATAATATTCTGCCATTTTTGAGTTATATTATTTGAGTAGAAATCTTTATTGTTTGTTGAGAAAGTGATGCCTAAATAGTTGATTACCTCTTTTGTTTTTATTTTTCCTATTAGAGGTAAAAGCGAGAATGGTTTAGGGGGTTTTGAAGGAAATATGCTAGTTTTTTTTAGATTTAATTTGTAGTTTGATATCTTCGAGAAGTGTTCTATAGCAGATAATATTTTATTTGCATCTAAGATTGGTGTGGTACAATAGATATTCAAATCATCTGCAAAGGCTGAGAGGAAGATTTTGGTGTTAACTATTATTGGGGGTTATGGTAAAGATTTTCTTTCATATTTAAGAAGAGTGGTTCAATATATATGTTAAAGAGTATAGGAGATAACGGGCATCCTTGACAAGTTCCATTTTTAATTGAAATTCTTTTTGACCAGGTTTTGTTAATATATAGAGATGTATAGGGCTTATTGTATATAATTTGCAGGATCTGGATACATTTTTGTGGAATATTAAAATAGGGTAATGTTTGGAGTAGAAATTCTATATTTACTCTATCAAAGGCTTTATGAGCATCGATAATTAGAGTGTATATGTTTAGGTTAGAATGATTAGCGTGGGATATTACAGTATTAAGAGTTAATGTATTATCACTTGTTTGTCTGAGTGTTGTAAAACCAGATTGTTCAGGGGAAATAATTTTATCTAGTAAGTTTTTCAGTCTGTTTGCAAGTATGGATGTTAGTATTTTGGTGTCAATGTTTAATAGTGAGATGGGTCTGTAGCTATCTGTTTTTTTTGGGTCATCTTGTTCTTTGAGTATAAAAATAGTTTTAGATGCATTAAAGTGTGGGTCATTAATTTTATTGCTTATTATATAGTTCAGAATATGGAATAGAATTTGAGCCAAGATAGGGGAGAAGGTTTTGACTTGGAAATAAGCAGCATTTCTATATATACAGTTCCCTCTTATTTCAACTACTAAAATAGAATCTTGAACTATGAGTGAAAAGAATGCTGACCAAATATCTTCCGGTGAAACTAAATGCTTTCTTCTCACTTTTATTAGAGACTTAGAATATATACACATAGTGCTGTACAAATTTTTCAATAGCCATATAAATCGTTTGATCTAAGACAAGTGACCAAGAAATCATATGACCAAACACTTAAAGGTACATACTAAATAAAATATAGAAAAACATTTAAACACACATAAAAACAGGTACCAATCAAAGTGCGTTCTTATTGTTTGGCAGCACTCATTTTTAAAACATAATTAATAGATATGTCTTCATTTGAACTGGGGAAATGGTTTGTCTTTGATTGTTCATTCAGGCCCAAAATATTATTATATTTATGATATTTGGATATTTTTTGTGGGATAATGATGAACTACCTTTTTTTTTTTTACTTATTTGAACTATGGGGCAATTTGAATCTAACGTTTATAAGACACCTACCTTTTTAATAGTTTTTTTTTTTTTTTACATTTTAACAGCCAAAACCCTATTTGGCAAAAGAAAGGGTTGGTCAAAGGTCAACTTATTATGCTTTCTAGACTAATTTCAGATGATGAGAAGTGAATAAAAGAAGTGGATATTTTGTCTTCAATGCTTTTGGAGAAAGGATAACTTCCTTAATGCACCACTGAATTCATTTAATGAAACCCTTTTGTAGAAACAACCTTCAAGTATATTTTTCATTTTCATATTATAAACCTCCATACTCATAATAGCAATCCCACCCCCCTTGTCTGGTTTCATGACCCTAATCACCCTATTACATTAAATAGACCTCAATAAATCATTCTCCTCACTAGACAAATTGTGGGGTACATTCATAGGATTCAGGGTTCTAAATTACAAAGATCTATTTTACAGAGATTTTCAAATAACTGTAGGGATGGATGTAAGGGGGGTTGTAGGTACTAGATACATATAAGAGATTTTTTGTGTAACTTACATTATGGAACAACATTTAAATTCAATTTTCTGACATATAATTTTAGGTCAACTAATAAGGGAGGGTGTTTTAGGATTAATTATTTGTCATTTAACTATATAAATTAAGTGAATTTTATTAACTAATTAACTTTGAAGAAGTTCCTGACTGAGCAAGGATGAAAGCTTGTACATATACTGTGGACTCATGTGTGGAATAAACGTTTGCACTTACATCTACTTGGTGAGATTATTCAACTTTTCTACCTGCATCGGCTGTTCTTCAGCTCTGTGTGTGCCGTTTTTGCTTACTGGTGTGTATTTCCTTTTTTTTTGCTTTGGTTGATGGCTTCTGGCACAGAGGAGGGAGATTCACTGATGCTCTTCAGCTAATCACTTGCTGAGCTGAATAGCTCACTTGGCAACTTAACACAACATTTAGATATTCTTGAAAGAAAGCATTTGGAATCTAATAATCAGTCTACTGCCTTAATGGAACAGGAAATGCACGCATGACAGAGAAAGTAGTATATTGTGCAGTTTGCACAAAATGCCCCTGTTTTTATATAGGTAAAGCAGAGTGGAACTTAAAGAGTAGAATTTATGAACATGTAAGGGATATAAGGAATAAAACCAAAACAAATGCTTTGGCTAGGCATAACATAGATTACCCTGACCATACTTTTAAATTTGGAATACTAGAGGTAATTACACCAGATATAAGGGGTGGACCATGGGCATTAATATCGGAAAAACAAGAAGCCCTATGGCAGTTAAGAATGAATTCCCTACAATGGCCAGGGTTGAATTATAGCTCTTCACTTGCATGTTTCTTAAAATTAAAAGCTCTGGAAAGATAAATTTTATATAAAGGTATTTTACATGTTTTTTTTTATATATAAATGGGATGTTTTAGGTTACTTTGTTATTGCACTGCATTTATTAACATTTATTCATGAGATATTTATTTATTTATTTATTTAGCTATATTGAAATAGATATGTAAATAAGGCGTGTGTCTTTTAGGATTAATTATGTGTCATTTAACTATTTAATTGAAGTGGATTTTATTAACTAAATTACTTTGAAGAAGTTCCTGACTGAGCAAGGATGAAAGCTTGTGCATATACTGTGGACTCGTGTGTGGAATAAACTTTTGTGCTTAAATCTACTTGGTGACTTTATTCAACTTTTCTACCTGCATCAGCTGTTCTCCAGCTCTGTATGTGCCGTTTTTGCTTGCTGTATATTTATGGCACAAAAGGGATGGTTTATATCACCTTTTGTATATCCTGTGATAGTTTTTATATGGGGAAAACAGAACATCCACTCAGGCAAATGATTATGAGAATAATTATAGTATAAAATACAAAGATTCAACTAATCCCCTTAGTAAACATGTTCAACAATGCACAGGTTTCAAAAAGTTTAAATTTTTTTGTAATGCAACAGTTGCATATTCAGTATGAGGTCAAAAACTGTAAAACTGTGATTTAATACAGGAAGTTGCTTTGGGAATTGAGATTAAATTCTGTGTTATCTTAAATGAAGACATATCTATTAATTGTACTTTACAAATGAGTTGCATACCATAAAAACACTGTTCAGTACCTGTTTTTGTGTGATTTTGTATATTTTATTTGGCATGTGCCTTTAAGTGTTTAATCACACGATTTCTTGGTCACACACCTTAGATCACATGGTTTATCTGGCTATTTAAAGTTTGCACAGCACTGTGTGTTTGTGTTCTGGAAGAAGTCTCTTATAAAAGTGAGACAAAAGCACTCAATTTCACTGAAAGACATTTGGTCAGCATTCTTTTTATTTACGGTTCTTGGTTTTTGATTGTTTTGACCATTTATCAGAGTTTGGCTTTGGTTTTGAGTTGAAAAATTACCTATAACTAGTCAGCAAGCTAATTATGTTCTTTCATAATGATATCCTTCAATCAGATCCTGATAAAACCACCATATGGAAACATTCCTCACTCATATTCCATAATAGTAGGCATCCATTCTCTGTACTGTATACTAAAACTTAGCACCCCCTTTCTCCTGCTATTACTCACTTCTAACAGTTTCATAGATAATCTGTGTAGCACTTCACAGACTAGGTCAAGTATCATGGTTACATCCAATCCACACTAAAATGAACAGTTCTGAGCATTTCTAGACACTTATCATCTTCTAATCTACAACACCCAGAGCATTCATAGTCACCTATCAGCTTCCAATCTACAGTAGCCAGAGCATTCCTTACAACATATCAGCTCAATTCCACATCAGCCTGAGCATTCCCTACAAATTTTCATTTTCCAATCTATAGTAATTTGAACATTTTTTACCACTTGTCATCCTACAATCCACAGCAACTTGAATATTTCTTTTACCACTCATCATCAGCAGTATTACCATTCTTTACCAACTATCATCATCCGATCCACAGCAGGTTGAACATTCTTCACCATCTATCTTTCTCCAGTCCACAGCAGCCCAAGTATTCCTTGAAACCTATCAGCATCCAATCCACAGCAGTCTGATAATTCATTAAGAACTATTATCGTCCAAACAGCAGCAGTCTAAGCATTTCCTAATACATATCATCCACATATCTAGAATAACCAGAGCATTCCTTACTATATATAACACACCAATCCAAAGCAGTCCAAGCATTCCTTACTGCCTATTAGCCTCCATTCAACAGGAGACTAAACATTCCTTTCTACCTATCATCCTTCAAGCTACAGAAGCATGAGCATTCTTTACTACCCATCAGCCTCCATTCAGTAACAACCTAATCCTGCCATACACATAGGCAAACTAAGTAATAGCTTAGGGCACCATGCTTGAAGGGGGAAATCTTTCCTTATAGGTTCATAGGTTCATAGGTAGGTACTAGGCAATCTGCCCGAAGGCATTTATAAGCCTAGCCAGAATGTGTTGGATTTCACTGCCCCCCTTAGATTAGTTCCCTGTGTGTTTCCCATCCACTCGTTAAGGTTTCTTTTGAAGAGTGTTAGTGAGGAGCTCTGCCTAATGTAGATTGGAATCTTGTTCCAAAGCATGGGAAGTCTCTGGGGCAGGAATCTATCCCTCCAGCATGTCCTATTTATTGTTGTGATAAGGTTTAGATCCCTAGAGCATGTGGCTTAAGGGGATAAGGTTTTCTTTCGGTGGAGCATATCCATAAATTCTGTGTTGGACATGGCCTTGTATGTCAGGCAGAGATCACCTCTGAGTAGGCGGTATGCAACCGAGTACAACTGGAGTTTCTTCAGTCGAGCTGCATAGGGCATCTGTTTGAGGCCAGTGATCCTCTTGGTGAGGTACTTCTGTGGTCTTTCCAGCTGTTGCAGGTGTCTTGTAAGGTACATCCCAAATGGGGTGTTGTACTCTATAATGGGTCTGATGAGTGATGAGTAGAGGGGCACAATGGCCTCTTTTTATCTGGATGCGAACCCTTTTGTGATTAGGTGGGCCACATAGAAGGATTTTCTAACCACTTTGGCAATGTGATTATCAAAGGTAAGATTACTATCTACTTGGGTCCCCAGATCCCTTATTATGTCTTCCGTATTTAGGGTACTACCACCTATGTGGTAGTTTGTGGGTACTTTGCTTTTCCCAAAGGGGATGACTATACACTTTTTGGCATTTAGCTTGAGGCCATGATTTTGACACCAGGTATCCGTCTCAGTGAGACCCTTTTGGAGGATGTCTGTGTCAGCCGGAGAGTCAATTATAGCCCTTAGTTTGCAGTTGTCTGCGAACTTGGTCAGCCATAGTCCTCCTGTGCTTGCCTGTACCTCTGAGAAGTATATGCTGAACAGGAGGGGTCCTAGGACTGAGCCCTGGGAAATGCCACTTGTAACCAGTTTAGAGTCGGACCTAGCTTCCGCAACTCTCACCATGTGGTTCTGTCCATGAGCCAGTTGTCACCCATCTTGTGACGTAGGGATTTATGTTCAGGTTGGTGAGCTTGTCTATAATACCAGAATGGGGAATGGAGTCGAAGGCCTTTGCGAGGTCTAGGTAGGCTGTGTTTACCACCTTTCCCTCATCCACCAGGTTTAGGATGCATGATTTGCCCTTAACAAAGCCGAACTGGGTAGAGTCCAGTGTTTGAAGGTTCCCAGTGTCTCTGTTAATGAGTTCCATAGCCTTGCAGACCAAGCTAGTCAGGCTTATAGGGTGATAGTTCCTGGGGTCTGTTGTGGCTCCACCTTTGTGGAGTGGAATAACCACTGCTGTGCACCACTCTGTGGATATATAGCTAGTGGAGAGGCTGAGTTTGAACAGTGTGTTTAGGTGAGGGGTTAGATCGTCTTTGAGCTCATGTAGGATGCAGCCTGGGACACTATCCGGTCCCATTGATGCTGTGTTTTTGGCTTTGGAGAGGGCTGTTTTAACCTGAGTGTCTGTGATTTCAGGGGCCCTACATTCTTCTGGTATGGTTATGGGCCCTTTTGGGGGTGAGGGGGGTGAAGTTTGTGCTGAAACTGTCTACCAGGATGTTGGCAATATCAGTCAGTTCAGTATATTTTGTGCCATTCTGCACTAACTCTGAGCAGATCTGAGCATTGACACTTAGATTCTTGACATAGCTAAAGAATGCTTGTGATTATTTTTGAAGTCCTTGGCAATTTTTCTTTCGAAACTCACCTTGGATTATTTTATGAGGGATCATAGTTTCTTGCTGATACTGATCAGGGATGTCTTCCCTTCTTGGGATTTTACGCTGTTCTGTGCTAGTTTCCTCCTTCTGTTGTATAGCTTGTTTATGGCAGGAGTCCACCAGACTGGTTTCCTTTTCTTGGAGGAGTGAGTCTTGGTTTTGCTTGGGATGGCACGATCCATGCATTCTTGTAGGTGCCCGTAGACTGCATTAGTAAAAGATTTTGCAGCTTGGACAGAGTTATCCTTCAGCATGGGGGCTTTGAAACTTTCCACCTCGGTCTTAAGTAACGTGAAGTTTGCTTTTGAAAAGTTTTTCATGGTGGTTTCCTTGTCCAGGGGTGGGGGCAGAATGTGGATATCCAAAGTGATTTGTTTATGGTCAGATCTAGCCAGCAAGGGGTTGACCTCTGGTGTGGAACACCGGTCGCCCATGTTGGTGATGACCAGGTCCAATATGTTGTCACCTCTGGTGGGAGTGTTTACCAGTTGAACCAGGGTGTTTGAGTTTATAAATTCTAGGAAATGTTGGGCAAGAGAGTTAGTACTTGAGTAGTTCTCCCAGTTAATGTTTGGGTAATTGAAATCACTCAATATTAGGGTGTTTGGTAGGACCTTTATGTTTCCCAGTGTTTCCAGAAATGTGGAATGGGGGTCCTGGGACATGGTGGGTGATCTGTAGCAAGCTACAATTTGAATTGCAGTTTTGTCCATTGTTAGTTGCACGTGGATGATCTCTGAAGTAACGTGCTGTGCCACTAACCTGGAGGTGTGAGTATCCTTGGTGAATATGGATACGCCCCTGCCTTTTGTATTTCGGTTTGGGTTCTGGAGCTGAAATATATGGTATGAGTTGTAGCCTGGTAGTGCTGGGGTGCTCTCTGGAGCCTTAAACCAGGTTTCTGTTACTGCACATACATCTTCTCCATACCGAGGAGTGCCTCGAGTACATGCATTTTGAGGTTTAGACTTCTGGCACTAAGTAGCATTACCCTCAGTTTTTTGTTACTTGTGCTATTTACGGTGGTGGGTTTGTCTTTTGAGCCTTGCCTAAAAAGGCACTATGGGGGTGGCAAGAGCCTTGGCCAGTATTCAAAAGCCTAAGGGTGACAGGTGCAAGCCATCTCTAGCAAAGCAGCTTGGCTTGTCGAGCATGTCATCCCAGGTGGACAGACACTGGATCCCCTTTGAATGACACCAGAAATTTAGCCAATTGTTAAAATAGAGAATGTTTTCTTTATATCGTGGTATCATTCTTGGTGAGGGCAGGATGCTACTCAGGGTCACGGTCAGGGTCATACCGGCCTGGGCTATGTGATCAGAGAGCTCTTCCATGTCTCTTTTCATGTAGTCCAGGGAGGTACGGCTCAGATCATTCACATCAACATGGACAATGATAGTCATATTTGTACTTGTTCTGGAGGGACCTGAGTGCTTGTGTTATGTGGCGGATCCTGGCACCTGACAGGCAGCTAACAATAACCTTCTCCTTATTCAACCTAGTGAGTGGAATGTCAGTGTGCCTGACTATAGAGCCACCTATTACTAGTATGTTGGGTATGTTATTTTGCCTTAAGGGCTGTGATTGCTTGGCACACTGGTTTTATGAAGTATGTGTTTTATGGTTTGTGTTGGGGGGTGGAGGTTGCTTGGATGTTTACTTTGGAGGTCTTTGTTGCTTTTGCAGATTTTTATTTAGAGCCTCAGAGTATATTTTCATGTATTTATGTGTGTTTTTTGCCGGTGCTGGTTTACTGGGTTTATGTGAGACTGGTGGTGTGATGCAAGTATTTGCCTTCTCCTCTTGACTGTCTAATCCAGTTTTGGGTTGAGAGAGCTTAGCCTCCAGTTTGGCTATATAATTGCCTCCCTCGCATGTATTAGTGCTTGGTGGTAGGAGGAGAGGGTTGGCTGTGTACATGAGGCAGTTGCCCAGATTCACCAGTTGGACTGAAGAGTACACCTAAAACTGCCCTTTGGACATGCCTGGATAGGTACAGTGAACTGTTTTACTGGATGTCTAGTAAGGTCGAATAGAGAGTCTTGTCCTTCTGTACAGTACAGGAGAGTCTAGTGCTAGGGTTTATAAGTGCTTGCCTAGAGTTTTGAGCAAGTGCCGATCTGAGAAATTAATGGCTTGAGTGCTTAAGTTGAAAGTTTGTCTAGTTCCAAGGGAAAAATTGAAGAGGAGACTTTGTGGAGCCGGGAATAGTTTTACCCTAGCTAACCGGCACTGCCTGGCATGCAAAACCAGGCAAATACAGTACTTATAGCAGGGAAATGAAAGAGATAGAAATTAGCCCAAAATGGCCAATAAACTACTAATTTCTGGGCTGAAACCACTCCTCCAGGGACAGATAGGCTGCTCAAAGCTCCCCTCTCTCACAGGTGAACAGAGAAACTTTCTTCTATCCAAGTAAGGTATGGGCAAACACAGAGATTTGTAACACAGTCCTGAATTCAGCACTAACCTGAAAACGGGACTATATTAGTGTAGAAAGGCGGGAAACAAGTTTTTTTTTGTTTGTTTGAAATTAAAGCAGATACAATCAAAAAAACACTTTAAATACACAGAAAAGGGTACTTATTGTTATATAGCGCAGATCAGAGTTGTAGTCAATGCCCCTAGTAATAAAGTAGGAAGAAACACAAATACAGTAAAAGCAGATGAATAAAGTGCAATATTTATATATATATATATATATATATATATATATATATAAAACTATAGAAAATGAACAAACTGATTTAAGCAAGTTACCCAATTAACGAGAAAAAAAGCTCAAAACTGAGCCCTGTTCCAGCAGTCTTCAATCAGACAAGTTCTAACTGCACACTCCTGCTACTAGAGTGCAGGGGGACATATAACGGACACACTCAGGTCCCTCAACAACAGGTACAAATATGACTCTGTCATTGTACATGTGGGTGTGATTGATCTGAAACGTATCTCCTTGGACTACATGAAAAGAAACATGGAGAAGCTCTCAGATTATGTAGCCCAGGCAGGTATGACCCTAGCCCTGAGCAGCATCTTACCATCACCCAGAATGTTACCACAGTACAAGCAGAAAATGATTGAGTTCAACAATTGGCTAAGTTTCTGGTGTCATTCTAAAGGGATCCAGTATCTGTCTGCATGGGATGACATGACTGACTGACCTCAATACTTTGCCAGAGATGGCATGCATCTGTCACCCCTGGGCTTCTGGATACTGTCAAAGGCTCTTGCCACCCCTATAGTGCCTTTTTTAGGCGGTGTTCCAAAGATCAAATTACCACCATAACAGCTACAAACAAATGCAATCTGAGGATCATGCTGCTCAATGCTAGAAGTCTAAATTTCAAAATGCACTCGCTTGAAGCACTCCTTAAAATGTGAACATCGACATTTGTGCTGTAACAGAGACCTGGTTCAAGGCAGCAGAAAGCACCCCTGTGCTACCAGGCTATAACTCATTCCACACCTTTCGGCCCCAGAACTTGTACTGAAGCTCCAAAGGCGATGGTGTTTCCATATTCATAAAGGATGCGCACACCTCCAGAGTGGTAGCCCAACATAACGCATCAGAAATACTTCAGGTGCAGTTAACATTGGGTAAGACAGAGATTCAGGTTGTAACATGCTATAGGTTCCCACCATGTCCTAAGGCTCACACTCCACGTTCCAAAGCACCTCAGAGAATATTAGAGTCCAACCTAGCACTCTCATACTGGGCAACTTCAACTACCCCTCCATTAACTGGGAAAACTACTCATGTACCAATATACTTGCCCAACGTTTCCTGGAATTCATTAATTCCAATGCCCTGGACCAGCTCATTCTTACCCCTACTAGAGGTAGCAACATCCTTGACCTGGTCATTACTAACATGGGTGACCATTGCTTTACACCAATAGCCAACTTCTTCCTGGTTAGATCCGACCACAAACTAATCAACTTGGAAATCCACATCCCCCCCCCCCCACCAAAGGTAACCACCATGAAAAATTTCTCCAAAGCTAACTTTGGGCTCCTAAAAACAGAGGTGGCTAACTTCACGGCACCCATGCAAATGGAGAATAGTTGCATGACTGCCGAATCATACACCAATGCACTGTACGAACACATACACAAATGCATGGATCTCGCCATACCCAATAGAACGAAGACTCTCTCCTCCAAAAAAGGAAGCCAATCTGGTGGTCCCCTGCCATAAACAAACTCTACAACAGAAGGAGGAAACTGATATGGAATAAGGTGAAGTCCTAAGACTGGAAAAACTCCCTTATCAGCCTCAACAAAAAGCTGAAATCCCTAATCAAATTCTCTAAAGCTAACTATGAAAACAGAATTGCAGCAGGTAGTAAAGACAACCACAAGGCCTTCTATAGTTATGTAAAGAATCTCCACGGCAATACCCAGATTTGCTCTGAGCTACTGCACAATGGTAACTCCTATACTGAATATGTGTAAAAAATAGCAACACGAGCACCACAGTGTTCTATAGAAACTTAATTTATTAACAATGCACTAGTAAAAAATACTTCCACCTCTCAAGGCTTCTTCATGCAGAAAACTGCACAAAAATTCAAACGTGGTTTAAATAAAATCAGTTAATGTCATGTGACTTTCATTAAATACAATTAAAGGTATATGTCGTATAAAAACATTATAAACAATATAAAAACATAAAAATAATTATAATTTATTACTTATATCCTTCAAAAGTGGGGTTAAGCTAAAATAATCATTTAATCCTGGATATTGGTAAGCCTTAAAGCATAATATCCATTTATTCTCTGACAATTCTGTGTGGTTAGATAAATTACCCCCTTTGATAGATTTGTTAATGTTTTGTAAAATTAGGAAATTAAATGTATGTGTATCATCTGTACTTTTTATATGTCTATATAGTGCATTAGTTTCTAACTTCCTTCTAATTTCTGAGAGATGTTCACATATTCTGTCCTTTAGTTTCCTATTACTCTTGCCTATATAGAATACAATGCATTGAGAACATCTAGCCATATATATTATATCTGTGGTATTACAGGTACCATAACTTCTTACATAAAACATTTTTGATGTTACTGGATGAATAAAATTATCGCCTGTATAAATATATTTACAAAAAAGGTAACTATAGCATTTCTATGTGCCTTTTTTACTTGATGTATTATACATATGTTGATGCTGTTCCTTATAGCATAACTGATGTTTCAAATTAGTTTGATTGTTATACCCAAAGGTTAGATATTCTAAAGATATATCCTTGAAGGCTGGTACATGTTTTATCATCTTCCAGTGTTTATGATATTCTGTATCTTACTAGTATTCACATCATATGGCAAGATGCATCTAAATGTGCTAATTTTATTTGTAACTCTTCTAAATTGAGATCTGTTCTTATACTGTTGGGCATGAATCCCTGAAAAAATAGGATACATGTTGTTACTATCACTTTCTTGCTTTAACTCTCTAGTTAATTTAGTTACCATATTTTCTGTATACCCTCTAAGAAATCTACAGTAATAGCATGTACTTGTGTATCCATTAGATCTTTATTAGTGTTTAACCGAATAACATGTTTAGTCTGATTTTTAACTATACTTGTAAATATGTGTGGAGGGTGCATACTAGCTCTGTGAAGAGAGGTATTTTTCTTCATAGGTTTCTTTAATAGAGTAGTGCCAACTGTCCCATCTAATTGTTTAAATATTTTTATATCAAGAAATTCTATACTTGTATAATTAATATTAAATTTGAACCTAAAAAATGTACTAGTAGAATGTAAATAATTAATAAATTCTTCAAAAATTAAAATTGACGCATCCCAAATAAGAAAAAGATCATCAACAAATCTTTTGTAAAATAAAATACTACTATTGAATTTATTATTTACACTATTTAATGTATATTTAATTTCCTAATTATTAACAACTAAATTTACATAAATGTTAGCCATGAGCGTACCCATGGCAAGCTCTTTGCATTGTTTATACATCACATTCTGAAATTAAAAAAACATTATTATTCAAAATTAAGTCTATCAGAGCACAAATAGCCTCTATTTCAGTAGAATTAAATATGGACAAAGATGTAATCTATTCTCTTAAGTAATCAATTCCAACATCGTTTGGAACAGATGTAAAAAGACTATCCACATCCAAAGTAACAAAATAACAACTAGAAATGTAATGTTCATTGGACCAAATATATCATTGCTCTAAGAAATCAGTTGTATCTTTTATAATAGTAGTTGAATGACTTAGAGCCTTTTTCAGTTGTGATTCTACATATTTAGATAGAGCCTCAGTAATCAAACCTGATACAGAAACAATAAGTTGCATGGGGGGATAAGAGATTTATGTATTTTAGGAGTACCGTAAATAAAAGGAATTTTTGGATACATAACATGAAAATATTGCAAAACTAAAGAAATCTGATTATTTAAATGCCTATCGTATATACTTGCTTTTAAATTTTGAATAATGTTATTTACTTCATTACCATTTAAAATGATATAATCTTCAGTATTCAGCAATACCATCATACCAGTTACATAATCAGACAAATTCAAAATAACTATTCCCCCTCCCTTGTCTGCTGGTTTAATAATTATGTTGCTATTAGCTATAAGCGATTTAACTGCTTCCTGTTGTTCTTTATCTGGGTAAAGGCTTTTCTTGTTAACATTGTTACAAAGTAACAAGTCATATATTTCATTTATAACTGCTTCCTCGAATGCAGCAATTAATGGATTGCTAATAGGAACAAAAGTACTTTTTCTACTTACAGTTGAATGATTAGAATTATTCATATCGTGTTGATGCATTCCATATATTGATTTCAAGTTCAAATTACATACAAACAGCTTAAAACTCATTATATCTGAAATATCCACCATCTGCCATGGAATAAAAGTTAAGCCTTTGTTTAAAAGTTGCTCTTCTTTTTCAGCTAATAAATAGTCCAAAAGGTTATATACAATACCATTTAAAACCTCTTCTGGCTCTGAGTAGTCATCCTGTGTCCTGTATTCCCAGTGCAGCTCTGGCCCCTGCTACTGTGATAGTTCTGTTTCTCTCTGGGTAAAGGGTATGGTTTGTTGAGGAGGAGAGGTGCATCTAAACGGTCTAAGGCTGTAACCAAGCTAGAATCCACAATTGTGTTTGTTGAACGACTGAAGTTAGTTTTTCAGCATTAGATGTAGTAGTTAAATTCACCATGGTCTCAGCCATTGGATGCTCAACTGCAGATAGTGTCTCTGAAGATTCAGTTTGCATAATCATGCCCACATGCATTGGGCATTGTTGCTGATTGGATAAGTTGGTTACATCATCATTGGCTCTTGAAGCTGACTGGTTCTGGGCTCCTTCCTCATCTGTAGAATCACTTTGCTGTTCTAAATACATTGTAGTTCTGGCAATGTTAAAAACATTGCCCAGTTTAAAGTCATTCATGTCCCTTCTGATTTTTGATTTCTTACGCTCAATTAAGGTCTTTTCATATGCTGTAATACAATCCAGCCACATCAAGTAAACTGTTCAAATTAACAGTTTTAAGTTGTAGACCACTAGTAGTAGGTATCTGAGACATCATGTTCATGGGTTGGAGCCCCAAAAAACAGCAAAACATAACAAAAAGAACTCTCACTGTGTAGATAAAGCAAGTGTCACCCAAAAAGTCCAAATTTGTGTAAATAATAGTGACACAAGCACCACAATGTTCTATAGAAGCTTAATTTATTAACAATGCACTAGTAAAAATACTTTCACCTCTCAAGGCTTCTTCGGGCAGAAAACTGCACACAAATTCAAACATGATTTAAATAAAATCAACTCATGTCATGTGACTTTCATTAAATACAATTACATTTAATTGTATTTAATAAAATTCTACAACTTAAAACTGTTAATTTGAGCAGTTTACTTGATGTGGCTTTTAACCCTCTGAACTTAGAATTCTTGGGACAAAACTTGGAGAATGTAACATTGTCAGTAAGTTATGGCAAACTGTTACACAATTTTTAATCGAAAATGCAGTTTTTTAAATGCCTACAATAGCAACGGCTTTCGTTTGATATCTATATTAAACATAAAAGTGTCCCAAGAGGGCTACGTATATTCAACATGCCTAATTATTGTGATAAATACCCTGTATTATTACAGAAATAAATTTTCAGAACCGAAAAAACAAACTAGCGAAAACCACTGCTAATTCAAAAGCCAAGAACTCGACTCAGGCTAGTCCAAAATGTGAAAAACAACAAATTTTATTAAGCCACAATACAAAGCTTTTTGTTAGTGCCTTGCACTAACTTCTTCAGACAATCAAAACATTTGCGCCATTATGAATGAATTTAAATACCACCATTAAAACACTTAAACACGCCCCTTGCTCTCCCTTAAGTTCCTTAAAGATACAGATCAAAGCTTACTAGGCTGCATTTGCAATTCTCCATAAACATAATGAAACACTCATACACCAAAACTGCATTGATAGCAGGCTTTGAAACTGAAAGAAAAAAACAATATTTTCGTTGTTAAACTGTGCAAAGTAAATGAGTAAAATAAAATACCGTTGTTCAACCTACCACATGAATACTAATAATGAAAGCTCAATGTTTCCTGATTAAAAATTACATATACATACATTTCAAATAAAATAACTAATGTAATTAAAATACTGAATATGATAAATATAATGGAATTAATATGTAGTGTCCTAAGCATTAAATAAGTAAATAAATAATATATATTATTGGCTATATGTAAGTTATATGCTATATTTGCATCACATAGTGTTTTTTAATATTTTTTAAGTGAGATAGGATTATTTTTAATTTTTGGGTAGCTGTTTTACTTATTTAATGCTTAGGACACTACGTATTAATTCCATTATATTTATCATATTCAGTATTTTAATTACATTAGTTATTTTATTTGAAATGTATGTCTAGGTAATTTTTAATCAGGAAACATTGCGCTTTCATTATTAATATTCATGTGGTAGGTTGAACAACGGTATTTTATTTTACTCATTCACTTTGCACAGTTTAATAACGAAAATATTGGGTTTTTCTTTCAGTTTCAAAGCCTGCTATCAATGCAGTTTTGGTGTATGAGTTTTTCATTATGTTTATGGAGAATTGCAAATGCAGCCTAGAAAGCTTTGATCTGTATCTTTAAGGAGCTTAAGGGAGAGCAAGGGGTGTGTTTAAGTGTTTTAATGCTGGTATTTAAATTCATTCGTAATGATGCGAATGTTTTGATTGTCTGAAGAAGTTAGTGCAAGGCACTAACGAAAAGCTTTTTATTGTGGCTTAATAACATTTGTTGTTTTTCATGTTTTTCACGTTTTGGACTGGCCTGAGTCGAGTTCTTGGCTTTTGAATTAGCGGTGGTTTTTGCTAGTTTGTTTTTTCGGTTCTGAAAGTTTATTTCTTTGGTGTTTTTATGTCCACTGCTTCATCGCCAGCAGGGACTATGCCAGAACCAGGAAATTTAACTATTTTAATCAATCTTCTCACTGAGAAAGTGGAAAACCTAACGCAACGTGTGGAATGTCTTTCGCAGAGTGCTTCAGCATTAAATGGACTTAATACTTCACAAATACATTCCTTGCAGGTGCCTTTAACTGGATCTTTGGGTTTGACATCTCCTAACGGAATTATTAATGAGTCGGATGTTCAATCCAATCTTACAACCCATTTGTTGATGCAAGAACGAGAAGGGAATATGAAGAACTTAGTAAGTGGCAGTATGAGCTCCCCTGGTGCACTTGGTTTAACACAACAACAGAATAACATCTCGGATGGCCAAAAGGGAAGGTATGTGAATTTTAATTTAAATGAATGGCTTAATAGGTGGTTCTGTTTTGGATTTGAAAACGACTGAGCCAGTAATGAAGTTATTGAACACGAGAATGTGAGTCTGCCTACTAAATTACATGTATTTGATCAAAAACTACTTAAAAGTAGAAAATTACAACTAGAGGTGGCATACTTCAATGAATGTAGGCAAGCACACATAGTCCCTAAAGGCCTCCGATCCTGGCAATATCCAACAGGGCTAGAGGAGGGCTCTAAATTTCATCAGGATTTGATAGCCCTGTTTGACAGACATGGGAATGAGTTGTTAAACCTAATTAGTGCACATTATCAAGAGGCTTTTAATGAGTTAAATAAGGAACCTTTGATAACCACATCGCCACAACAGTCAGGAAATCCTTCTATGTGGCACACCTCATCACGAAGGGCTTTTCATCCAGAAAAAAGGAGGTCATTGTCCCACTGTACTCATCCCTCATTAGACCCATTATAGAATACAACGCCCCATTTGGTATGTACCTCTCAAGACATCTGCAACAACTGGAAAGGCCTCAGAAATACCTCACTAAAAGAATCACAGGCCTAAAGCAGATGCCCTACGCTGACCGCCTTAAAAAACTCCAGCTATACTCTGTCGCATATCGTCTACTCAGAGGCGATCTCTGCTTAACATACAAGGCCATGTCAAACCCAGAGCTGTTGGACATGCTACACTTAAAGAAATCCCAATCCCTCAGAGCTACACGCTCCAGGGATCTAAACCTTGTCATCACAATAAACAAAACATGCTGGAGGGATAGGTTCCTGACCCAGAGACTCCCCAGACTCTGGAATAGATTGCCCATACATGTCAAGCAGAGTGCCTCTTTGGACCTCTTCAAGAGGAACCTTGACGATTGGATGGGAGAAAGGAAATTCACCCCAGGGATCATGTCAGTCACCCTGCTAGACAGGGGTCCAGGAAAGTAAATAATCTGGGAAGAAATAGCCAGGGAATTGTTATGGCTAGGCTTGTATAGGCCCTAGGGCTGATAGCCTAGTACCAACCTATGAACCTATGAACCTATGAATTATCCATTTTAGATGAAGAGATAAAAACTGATGTTTGCTTCCCAAGGTACAGATTTGAATATGAAAGGTCATACACTAGTATTGACCACTATATAACAAAGATTACTTCAACTAAAGTTAAAAAGTTACAAAGAGACATTAAGGCTTACAAGGATGGTGTAGCATATCCAAAACCCCCTAAGTCTCAGGGTAATTTTTTGAAAATAAACCCTAATCTACCGAAACATCCAGTGAGGTCCTGTGGAGAGGGTGATACAACATCAGTTACGGAGTGGGACAAGGGGGCCAATCAAGAGGGACTGAGTCTAGATGGAGTGGATGGAACAGGGGAGCAGGGAGACATTATTGATAATCCAAGCCAATTTGATACAGGGTTGGTCGGGGTAAATTTTCAAACACAAGCCTTGTCTCCTCAACAAACATCGAGCAGAATGACGAGAAACAAATACAAATCGAGGAAAAACTGATGGAAGATATTAGAATCCTTAATACCCGATCAAATAAACCCTTTGAAGTGATATATAACACAGGGAAGGACTTTAAAATATATAATTATTCAAATTTTGTTTTCTCCCAACCCCTTGTTGACATTTTAGCCAAGAGTTTAACTTTTATACCCTCTAGACGAGCTAGTGTTGATAAGTCAATTTTAGATCTCAAACTCTTTGTGAGAAAGTTGAACTTGGCTCTTTTATTGGGAGAGACGGTCCAACCAAGGCCTATGTATCACATTCCAAGCACATATAATCCACCTTTGGCCCCCTGCTTGGGAGTGTTTGAACATATGTGTGATGTGGACATTAGGAATTTGCTTAAGTGTAAATGACAGACCCACTTCAACATTTCCAAGATCAAATTGGACTCTTTGGAAGCTCTTAGTTCTTCTTCTGTCAGAATAATGAAACCTGATAAAGGAGGTGGATTAGTAGCTATGGAAAAGGATGAATATACAGATAGACTTTTAGCGATACTTTCTACAGAGACCTATAGAGAAGTATCTAAGAATGAATTGAATATTAGTATGAACCGTGTGCAGTCATACTTTGAAGACATGTTCATCAGTGGGTCTCTGGATATGGATATTTGCAATTTTATTTCAGTACCTTCACCACGCATTTCAGCACTATTTGGGAATCCTAAGATTCATAAAAGTATTAGTGACCCCCCCATGCGCCAATTAGTGAACGCGAGGGGTAGTATTATCTATGCAGCAGCGAAGGTAGTAGACACCATCCTCAAACAATATGTATCGCAGGTACCACACATAGCTAGAGATTCTTGGTCTTTTTTGTAAAAAGTTGGATTAGCTACCTTTGAAGGAAATGCCTATTTTCTGACCATTGATGTCATTGATTTATATTCTTCAATTCCCCATGAGGTAGCACTTGAATGGATTCAGTTGGAGATGATTTATTACCAAGCTCCATCTAAAGAGATAGCTATGGTGAGCAAATTGCTGAATATTATTTTGACATGTAACTATTTCACATTCAATAACAGATGGTTCCATCAGTTGATTGGTGTTCCTATGGGGTCTCCATGTGGTGCCAGTGTAGCTAATTTGGTTATGTCTCATTGGGAAAAAATGTTTGTCTTTCCCAACAACATTATTCAAGAAAAAGTCGTTCTGTACATAAGATTCTTGGACGACATTTTTATCTTGTTCAATGGTACACTGGAAGAAGCCCAAGATCTAGTGATTGGGTTCAATAATTCGTCTGACTTTTTGAACTTTACTTGTACAATAAACATGGAGAAGATATCTTATTTGGATGTGGAACTTTACAAAGACAGAAGTCTATGTCAGTTTGGAGCCAGAATCCATCAGAAATCAACTTTTTCTAATTCTTATCTACATTATGATAGTGACCATCCGCTGCATCAGAAAAAGGCTATAGTTAAAGGACAACTTGTAAGAGCAGCCAGGATGGTGTAAAAGGATAGTGAATTTTTGGAAGAATGTGACTTCATAGCTAACTTATTTCTGGATCGAGGTTATCCAGAAACCTTGATTGATGAGCTGTGTCTTGAAGTTAAGATCAAGAGAGCTAATGGCTATTTTTCCTCTATCTTGAGTCATGTTGTTTCTGAATCAAGTCATTCACCATCATCTGTATGCCCTGATTTTCAAGGAAACATGTCCAGGTCCAATTTTATTTTAACTTTCAACACAGATGCCAATGACATAGTTACTATAATTAAGAGGAATTGGCGATTGCTATCCCCTGAGTTACTTGGAGGTCCAGTTTTTGAAAAAGCCCCATTGATAACATACAGAAGGGGCCCTAACATCAAAAATATTCTGGAAACTACGCAAAATTTAGTAACACCAAGATCAGGGCTGTATAAATGTAATATGTGCAAGTATTGCAGATTTGTCCAGGTAGGTTCAGCTTTTACAGTTAAGAACAGGAAATTCCTCATCAGGGGATGTTTCACTTGTTCCAGTACCCAAGTGGTATACCTTGCTCAATGTTCATCATGCCCTAGTTTTTACATCGGCAAGACTGAGAGGAAACTCCAGGAAAGAATGTATGAGCATTTGTATGCCATAAGAAGAATGAAAATGGACAATGCTTTGGCTATGCACATTCAGAATAATCCAAACCATGAGTTTACATTTATGGCAATAGATCAATTGTATAATGCCAATTTTCATGGACCTGAGACATATAGATTAGAATGTAAAGAGCTTCTTTGGCAATTAAGATTGGAGGCGTATCGCCCCCGTGGTCTCAACAACTCATTATCCATCAGTTGTTTTTTAAAACTTAAAAGTTTGAAGAGGTGATGAGTTGTTTATCCTCCAGTGCTTTTATTCAAGAGTTTCATTAGATAATTTATAAAATGAGAGTTGACAAATTTATGTTTTTTTTAACTCTTCATTCGTCAACAGTGTTGGATGGGTTTTTAGTTATTAGTTATTAGTATCATTATGATTATACATCATGATCAAACACCATTATATTATTTATAATATATATTATTGGCTATATGTAAGTTATATGCTATATTTGCATCACATAGTGTTTTTTAATATTTTTTTAAGTGAGATAGGATTATTTTTAATTTTTGGGTAGCTGTTTTACTTATTTAATGCTTAGAACACTACATATTAATTCCATTATATTTATCATATTCAGTATTTTAATTACATTAGTTATTTTATTTGAAATGTATGTATAGGTAATTTTTAATCAGGAAACGTTGCGCTTTCATTATTAGTATTCATGTGGTAGGTTGAACAACGATATTTTATTTTACTCATTCACTTTGCACAGTTTAATAACGAAAATATTGGGTTTTTCTTTCAGTTTCAAAGCCTGCTATCAATGCAGTTTTGGTGTATGAGTTTTTCATTATGTTTATGGAGAATTGCAAATGCAGCCTAGCAAGCTTTGATCTGTATCTTTAAGGAGCTTAAGGGAGAGCAAGGGGCGTGTTTAAGTTTTTTAATGCTGGTATTTAAATTCATTCGTAATGGGGCAAATGTTTTGATTGTCTGAAGAAGTTAGTGCAAAGCACTAATGAAAAGCTTTGTATTGTGGCTTAATAAAATTTATTGTTTTTCATGTTTTTCACGTTTTGGACTGGCCTGAGTCGAGTTCTTGGCTTTTGAATTAGCGGTGGTTTTCGCTACCCTGTATTATTACAACATTGGCAACAGTTATATCTTAGAGCTTCTATTGAATACATGGTACTTAAAATGATTTTTTCAGTCCCATAGAACAGCAACTCAAACATGAACTGCTTACTGAGTTTGCTGATCTAGTAAATAAAACTGAGCAAAATAGTCATTCTACGCTCTTAACTGACATGCTGGATCACACTAGAGCAAAAAAAAAAAAATATATATATATATATATATATATATATATATATAGTTTTATAATAATTATCTTTTGTAATACTTGCTGTTTTATAATATCTGTAATAACTTCTGTTTTAACTATGTATGATTTCTTGGAGCTTTTCTCCCTGGGCCTCTACTGAAAATGGACATGTATCCAGCTAGACTAGCCCGGTCAACAAATGTAAAATAAAATAAAAATAAAAAAATAAAAATAAATAAATATTAAAAAATACCTCTCTTCACAGAACTAGTATGCACCCTCCACATATATTTACAAATATAGTTAAAAATCAAACTAAACTTGTTATTCGGTTAAATACTAATAAAGATCTAATGGATACACAAGTACATGCTATTACTGTAGATTTCTTAGATAGAGGATATACAGAAAATATGGTAACTAAATTAACTAAAGATTTAAAGCAAGAAAGTGACAGTAACAACATGTATCCGATTTTTTCAGGGATTCATGCCCAACAGTTTAAGAACAGATCTCAATTTAGAAGAGCTACAAATAAAATTAGCACTTTTAGATGCATCTTGCCATATGATGTGACTACTAATAAGATACAGAATATCATAAAGAAACACTAGAAGATGATAAAACATGTACCTGCCTTCAAGGATATATCTTTAGAATAACTAACCTTTGGGTATAAAAATCAAACTAATTTGAAACATCAGTTATGCTATAAGGAACAGCATCAGCATATGCATAATACATCAAGTAAGAAAAGGAACACAAAAATGCTATAATTGCCTTTTTTGAAAATATATTTATACAGGTGCTAGTTTTATTCATCCAATAACATCAAAAATATTTTATGTAAAAAGTTATGGTACCTGTAATACCACAGATATAATATATATGGTTAGATGCTCTCAATGTATTGTATTCTATATAGACAAGAGTAATAGGAAACTAAAGGACAGAATATATGAACATCTCTCAGAAATTAGAAGAAAGTTAGAAACTAATGCACTATATAGACATATAAAAAGTACAGATGATACACATACATTTAATTTCCTAATTTTACAAAACATTAAAAAATCTATCAGAGTGGGTGATTTATCTAACCACACAGAATTGTCAGAGAATAAATGGATATTACGATTTAAGGCTTACCAATATCCAGGATTAAGTGATTATTTTAGCTTAAAACCACTTTTGAAGGATATAAGTAATAAATTATAATTATTTTTATGTTTTATATTGTTTATATTGTTTTTATATGACAAATACCTTTAATTGTATTTAATAAAAGTCACATGACATGAACTGATTTTATTTAAACCATGTTTGAATTTGTGTGCAGTTTTCTGCCTGAAGAAGCCTTGAGAGATGAAAATATTTTTACTAGCGCATTGTTAATAAATTAAGTTTATATAGAACATTGTGGTCCTTGTATCACTATTTTTTACACAAATTTGAACTTTTTGGGTGACACTTGCCTTATCTACGTGGTGAGAGCTCTTTTTGTTGTATACCTCCTATACCAAGCCAATATACTGGCCAAGAGATTCAGTGCCAACTTTACTCCTCTCCCCCCTCCAAAGGACCAATCACAATACCAATAGATTGCCAGGCACCCAATATTACTGCTGCACAGGTTAGAACAGCACTGTCCAAGGCCACGAATACAGCTTCTATGAGACCTGGCAATATCCCTGACTGTGCTCTACATGAACTACAGAGTGATCTGGCACCTCACCTGTGTGCCCTGTTCAATCACAGCCTCACCTCAGGCTATGTCCCTCCTGAATGGTGTACAGCTACAGTCATCCCTCTCCACAAAGGAGGAGCAACTACAGACTTTGGGAACTATCTCCCCACTAGCCTGACAAGTCTGATATGCAAAGCTATGAAACACATCATCATGGATCTAATAAACAAGGATCTAGGGAATCTCCAAACTCTGGATCCCACACAGTTTGGTTTTGTGAAGGGTAGATCATGTCTGCTCAACTTGGTCAACTTCTTTGAGTCAGTCACCAGAGCTGTGGATGAAGGCAAGGTGGTTCATACAGCCTACCTTGATCTGGCCAAGGCCTTTGATACCATTCCCTACTCAGGAATCATAGAAAAACTCACTAAGCTAGGCATCAACCCCTGTATCACTAGGTGGGTTGCAAATTGGCTCACAGATAAGAACCCGCAGTGAGAAAATAGCTGACTCCAAGTCAGACTGCTGACTAGTCATGAATGGAGTCCTACAGGGTTCAGTCCTGGGTCCTCTTCTGTTTGGTATCTTCTTTGAAGTCCAGACCAACACAAAGGGACTCTGGCTGACAAAGTTCGCAAACTATTGCAAGTTGGGAGCTATTATTAACCCCCCAAGTGATGCTGACATCCTACAGAATGGCCTCACTGAGACCAACGACTGGTGTCAGAACCATGGCCTTAAGTTCAATACCAAAAAAATGTGTCATCATCCCCTTTGGGAAAAACCCGGTTCCCATGAATTACCACATTGATGGTAGTCCACTGAACCCAGAAGTCGTTATAAGAGATCTGGGAACACAGGTTGACAGCAACCTCTCTTTTGATCACCACATTGCCAGTGTGGTCAGAAAGTCCTTCTATGTGGCACATCTCATAACTAAGGGTTTTGCATCCAGGAAGAAAGAGGTAATTGTCTCCCTCTACTCTTCCCTCATTAGGCCATCATCGAGTACAGTGCCTCATTTGGCATGTATCTCACTAGACACCTGCAACAACTGGAGATGCCACAAACGTACCTCACAAAGAGGATTCTAGGCCTTACACACTTGTCCTATATGGACAGACTCAAAAAACTCCAACTATTCTCTGTCTCATATCACCTACTTAGAGACGATCTCTGCTTCACTTACAAAGCCATGTCTGACCCAGCTCTGTTAGAAATGCTACATCTAAAGAAATCTCAATCCCTCCACACCACATACTCCAGAGACCTCAACCTCATTACCACAATCAACAGAACGTACTGGAAGGACAGGTTCATAACCCAGAGACTGCACATGCTATGTAATAGACTTCCCATACATGTCAAGCAGAGCACCTCACTGACCCTCTTCAAGAGAAATCTTGATGAGTGAATGGGAAATAGAAAATTCACCCTGTGGATAATTCCAGTGGCCCTACTTGACAGAGGGACTGAGAACTAAGATCAGGTCACACAATGCCAGGTTAATCCTATGGCTATTCTTGTAAATGCCCCAGGGCCATTAGTCTAGTACACACCTATGAACCTATGAAGGCCTTGTGATTGTCTTTAGAGGATGTTGCCAATTTGGACTCGAAGTTAGCCTTAGAGGATTTCACCAGTGATCTTATTTGCTTGTTCAGACAAAGGATAGATTGCTTCCAACTTGGCACCTGCTCCTACTTAGTCCTGGAAAGCAATTTTTTCCTTTTATTATAGAGTTTGTTTATTGCTGCTGCCCATGAGACAGGTTTACTCTTCATTGAGGAAGATGATTAGGTCCTGTCAAGTATTGCTGAGTTCATGCAGCTATGTAGGTGCTCATATAGGTTTTTGGTATAGGCTTGGACATTAGTGCTAGTTCAAACTAAAGGGACAGTGGCTGTGAAGCTGCTTATACCTGGTCCAGGAGGTTGTACTCAGCTTTGGAAAACATTTTTTTTTGACCCTCGCAAGGGGGGGGGGGGTGTCAGGGTAGATGATGACTTCGAAAGTGATCACTTTATGGTTGGATGTCACCAAGGAGGATGACACTGCAGGGGTGCTACAGTGGCTTCTCATGGTGGTTAATACCAGATCCACGATATTTTCATCTCTCGTGGGGGTGTCGACCAGCTGATCTAATGCATTGGCATTGACAAAGTCAAGGAATCTCTGGGCAGTAGTGTTTGGACTAGAATAGGCATTCCACTTTATGGTTGGGTTATTAACGTCACCCAGGATCAGGGTAGAGGGTTGAATCTTGATGGATTCAAGTAAGTCCAGATAGGTGGATGGGTGTCCTGAGTCATGGTTGGGAGTCTGTAGCTAGCTATGATTTGAACAGGTGTTTTGTCAACAGTTAACTGCACCTGGAGTGTCTTCTGTGCATCATACTGTTTTACCAGCTTGGAGGTGTATATGTCTTTGATAAATATTGAAACTCCACCTCCTTTGGCTTTGTAGCACACCATTTGGGGTCTGAAAGTATGGTAGGATGAGTAACCTTTAAAGGCTGGGGTGCTCTCCACAGCTTTGTATCAGGTTTCAGTTATTGCATGAATGTCAGCATCTTCCAGGGTGAGGAATGCTTGCAATGAGTGCAATTTCATGTTAAGACTCCTACCGTATAGCAACATGATCTTTAAATTTCATTTAGAAGAATATAATTTTTCATGTTGGTAATTTTGTCCTCTTGACTTTGACTAAAAAAGGTGCTATGGGGAGGCAAGAGCCTTTGCCAGATGCCTGAAGCCCAGGGGAGACAGATGAAGGCCATGATACTAGGCTAATGACCACTAAAGGCCCTTATAGGCCTAGCCACACACCATAAACCATTTAAGTAATGAGTATTATGGGTGTCTATATGGGTGGATATGGTAGTAGGGAGGTAAATAAGGATTTTTTTTGGGGGGGGGGTGTTAGGATAATGCTTTTCTTATTGATTGCCTGTGTCCATATGAAACATGGGGGCCAGAACAGGGGGCAAATTTATGATTTCCCATCCAGTTGTTAAGGTTTTATTTGAATAGAGTCAGGGATGAACTCTGTTTTAAATGGATGGGGAGTCTATTTCATAGTGCAAGGATTCTTTGGGACAGTATTTCTTTGCTCTAAAAATAAATAGATTAAAAGTGCTCCCACTAAAAGAAAATGTGCCTGTGGAACATTGGGTGATCTTTGGGGGAGGTGCTCCATTTGACGTGACATTCAAGTCATGCTACTGTAGCTTAAACATTGTGAGATCGTGGCAGTAGAGACCACATGTTGCTCAAATGTAGGCTTGAAACCATCTGAAGGAGTGTTGCACACACACATTTATATATAGGTTTATTATCAAACTGTGGAACAGCCTGTGGTCGTGGTTGTGCAGCGGTTAGCGTTGTTGCCTCAGCAAAAGATTCTCTAGTTTGATTTTTGGCTGGAGCTCCTTCTGTGCAGAGTCTACATGTCCTCTCTATGGTCAAATGAGTTTCAAAGACATGCAGCTAGGTGCATGTGTATATGTGTGTGCCTTCTGTGAATGTTGGGCTCCGGGCTGGCAATATGACACCGTTAAAACACCACTGCCAATCAATCTGCGGACCTGTGATCCGCTGTGGTGACCCCTAACTGGAAAAAGCCAAAAGACATTGCTTTTTATCAAAATGTGGAACAGCACTTATATATGAAACTGGAATGGTCGAATGCATGTTTACCAGTTTCTGTTATGCCAATCCGGAAATGTTTGAATCCTCATTAGCAAATAGTAGTGTGCATTCACTAATATGGGAACAATGTTTTGATAACAGATCGTACTACAGTGGAGATCGGAAAATGTAGGCGATCTCAGAGTTGGAATATATAATATGTAGGGTGTGTGGGGGTGCAGTGGGGCTTGCCCTCCCTGCAAAAATGTTATCGGTAACATAGACGTTAGACATTGGAACTTATTGTATTCAAATGTCAATTCTGTGGTTACTATTTCCGACATTTTGGTAATTCTGTATTACCAAATTTGGAAAACAAATTTGATCAAAATGTGGAAAATTGTTTTGATTTTATACATTTTGATAGTAAACCATATATACATATGTATGTATGTATGTATGTTTGTATATACACATGCACACACGTGCGCACGCACACACACACACACACACACACACACACACACACACACACACACACACACACACACACACACACACCTGGTGGAACAATAGCCATAATTTTATTTATTTATTTATTTGCAGTTTGTTTTCCAGGATAGTCCACTGGGTTACAAGGAGCCCATTTTCAATGGAGTCCTAGGGACAAAATCTCCGGGGAAAAAAAAATACAAGTACACAGGAAGCAAATATAAAATCCATAATAATACATAGTACATCCAAGTACAAATAGATAATGTATATACATATCCACTTTTCAAGTAAATGTTACATAATACAGAAAAGAAAAAGATGTACATTCCAAAAAAATGATTCAACAAGTAACATTCAGTTGGACCATAATCCAGACAGTCTACCAAATTCTTGACAGACAGGAATGACATGGTGTCAGTGAGATGAGCACATTTATAATATTGTTTTTACAATAATGTTGCTGACAATGGCCAACCAGATATCTTGCCCAGTTTTTCTGGCTTTGTGATTTGGGTGGTAGGCTGGGATAAGGGGAATGGCATGGAGAGATAAGTGCCATGAATGGTTTGCCGTGCTCAACCAGATATTTTGTGAAATATTTCTGGCTTTATGATTTGTGTGGACAGTTTGGATGAGGGGAATGGTCCTGTGAGATGAATGTTGTTACTGTTTTTACAAAGGTGTGTTGAGAAGTGTTGCTGTTACTGGTTTTATAATAATTCTGGCTTTGTGAGTTGTGTGGGCAGATGGGTTGATGGGAATGGTGCCACAAGATAAGGGTTATTACTGGTTTTACAATAATGCTGACTGTGATCAGCCAGATATTTTTGTTAATATTTTTCCAGTTTTCTGATTTGTGTGGAACACTTTGTATTAGAATACTTTAATGTATAGCTACTTGTCTGTGTGGACTGTGGAGGTGAAATATTATTACAATATAGAACAGCCTGAACGTTCCTTACCATTTATCATTCTCAATCCACAGTGGCCTAAGTATTCCTTATCACCTATCAACCACCAATCCACATTAGGCAGAGCACTCCTTATAATCGATCAGCATCCAGTCCATAGCAGTCTGTCCTCCCTTACTATTATCCTCCATTCCACAGTAGTCTGAGGTATTTCTAACGGGTCTGTATTAGAACATCAAAAGTTTAATAGTTCGAATCACTAAAGGTCAATCTTTATTGATCGAACTATTAAAATTTTGAATGTTCATAAAAATAAATTAAAAAAAAAGACAATCTAAAGGGTGTAGGCAGGGGGGCAAGTACCCCTGCACCCCCCAAGTGGGGGGCTGTGCCCCCCACACCCTCCCACTACTTAAATATACCAACTCCAAGGCCACACTACATTGAAGTAAATGGAAATCTGCCCTTATGGAGATTTCTGTTTACCTGTTCGATATTCTGCACTTTCGCTATTCTCGTGTCGACAATGTCAGATTCGACATTGTCAGCTTTCGAGAATATAATATAGACCCTTTCTTACCACCTATCATCCAGAAATCTACACAGCCTGAGTGACCCTTATCAGCTATCAGCCTCCCATCCACAGCAACCTGAGCATTCTCCACCTATAAGCCTCCAATCTATAGTAGGCTTAACATTTCTCACCATCTATCATTCACAGTCCACAGCAGCATAAGCATTCCTTACCACCTATCAGCCTCCAATCCACAGCAACCTGGGCATTCTTTATAATCTCTTAACATGTAATCCACAGAAGTCTGAGCACTCATTACCACCTATCAGTCTTCTTTCAAAAAAGATCTGTGCATTTCTCACCATATATCAGCCTCCAAATCCACAGATTTTTATGTAGTTATTACTTCCCTACAGCCCTGGTTGCTTTATCTTGGCTCTGATCTTCCTCTGCTCCTCCACATTTTCACAAAATGTTGTTTTGGAACTAATTTGTATGTCCACGTTTTTTCTATCCCCTCTAATTCTTGTCAAGTGGCTCAAATTCTATCTGATTACTGTTTACACAACTAAGTCAACTTTTAATGATGGATCTTTTAAGTAAAGGAAGTTCTTATGAACAAAAAACTGTAAGGTTAAATATTTTGCATAGAAGTCAGTTCTATGACTTATACAAAGGATATATTACTTGTAATTTGCACGCAGAAAGTGTTACCTGATCACTCTCTATCATAAAATATGTTGTTCATCCTTTATGCAAAAGCATCCTACAATAACATGTTTGCATCTGTGTGGGCTAACTATTTATTTATTTATTTAAATTTGTTGACCGGGAGTGTCCGACTGGATGTGGGTCCATTTTCAGCGGAGGCCCGGGGAGAAAAGCTCCACAGTAAAATAAACAGACAGTAGTTACATTGGATTTACATAGTGATTAACAATTTAACATAGAAATTACTTACAACATATTTACAGATGAAGAACATAGTACATCAGTAGACAACTAGAATCTTTATCTGTGAAGTACATAACAGGCATTAACAAATGTAACAATGAGAAGTTCCTGCTGTATAATAAGTACTAGGCTTATGAGCATCTGAGCTTGCTATCATCAAGGTAGTTAGTGGAGGTGAAAGAAAGGTAGTAGTTGGATGGGGTGGATGATATTAGAGTGGGAGTTGCAAGGGCATAGCCAGCATGTTTTTAGGTGCGCTTTTAATAAAGGTTTGAAGTTGGTGCATGATGGTACGGAGGTAATTGTGGGTGGGAGTGAGTTCCATAATTTGGCTATGGTGCAAGAGAATAGTGCTTCACCAGCAGAGTTATTGGCTTTAGTGATCTGCAAGTGATTTTTGTTGCTGGATCTTAGTGGTCTGGTGGTGCGATAGGGTTGGAGTAGATTCTGGAGGGATGGGACATTTAGTGGATGGTTTACTAGTTTGTGGGTGAGTGAGAGTTGATACCACTGAAGGAGGTGAGGGAGTTCAAGCCAGCCCAGTTCAGCAAGTGAGAGACAGTGGTGACTACGGTAGGATGCCCCTGTGGCGAATTTTGCGATTTTGTTGTTGCAGGTCTCTAGCTTGTTTAGATCACATTGCCTTAGGTTGGTATATACTGGAGAGGCATAAAGTAGGGTGGAGATAAGGTGGGAATTTGCTATTGAAATCTTTGCTGCTTTGGTGAGAAATTGTTTATTTCTGTATAATGCTCCTAGTTTTTGTGGACTTTTTATGGTCATGGATATGTGAATGTCAAATTTTAGTTTATTGTCTATTTCCACTCCTAGCAATTTGGTGTGTTCAGTTGGGTATATAGTGGTGTTGTCTTTTGCTGTGATGTTAAAGTGAGAGTTGTTTTGAGTATGTTTGGTGGATTGGAAGATGAGTAGTTTAGTTTTGTTTGGGTTGAGTATTAATTGGGCATCGGATAACCATGTTTCAACAGAGGAAAAGGCTTCCTATAACTATAACTATACATCTGAACAATGCCTTGAGTAGTTCCATTGAGAAGCAATGTATTACCCTGGATGACAAACTTTACATAAAGGGGGACATAATAAATAAATAACACACTCCAGTCAGTTTAGGGCAAAAGAATGAGAGAAAGGTCATTCTGTCTATAAAAGTGCGATTAGACAATCAGGACATAAGGTATATATTTGGAAAGTGATATTGTTTCTTTCTTCCAAAACCTCTTCTCTCAAAACAACTGGAATCTGCTGTTGAGCAGATTAATTAATTAATTAATATGCATTTATTAGATAGGTAGGAAATTTTATTCCTGTCTCCTGTTAAAAAAAAAGTAAATACAAAATGCGACAGACTTAGCATAAAGAGGGATAGAATTATATCACCTATAAAGCTATAAAAAGGCAGCAATTAAGATTCCAGCAGCTTCCATCATCTATTTTTCCTACAAGTACATATTTGTGACCATACTGACACCATTAGGAGTATGCATGATACAATGAAAGGCCATGGCATGGGGTGACCACAAATATGTTCTACTAGATTAACTAGGAATTGAAGCTGAAATGGCACAGTTATCTTTTTGTGCTCTTTACTACCCTTCTATGGGGCAGTACACTGGCACAATGATAATGAGTTCTGTCTTTAAGTAACAGGGTTCACTCCCAGCTGCTGCTAAGTATGTAGAACTTATACAGCTCTCACAGTGCTTGCGTGAGACTTCACTGCCATACCTTCTAAGGACTGGCTGTTCTAAAGTGTTCACATTACATTGTTTCATCCATACATACTGCAAAGCATATACTGTTGCCCCTGTGTTGCAGGTGATGGTTAAATGTGATTTCAGAAATCTCACATAATTAGCTGGTTAATAAATTAAAATTTCCAACACTTAGTGAAAATTCATGAATGAACGTCTGCTTTTCCCATAATACTCCCTGATTCTATAGGATAATTTCTAATAAACAGACTTGCCTGGAAAGTCTGGATTAGTACATTGTTCTTGGTAGACTCTCATCCATATGCACTTGGAATCCTTGCTTCAGAAATGTCTGATTTTAGCATGTTTGTCTCCAACATAGTGCCTATGTGGTATCTCTTCTTTACAGACTCTCCTTCAGCCTGGAGTTATCAGTGGGAAATAAATCACCCTTGGACAAATGGGTTGCAGCAGCAATGTTAATGATGTCGCCATCCCAAAGGCCCACACAAAAGTGCTTTCTCTACAGAAGAGCTATTTAGGCATAAGGACATAAGATTTTGCCTGACTAGACCTTTTTCTTTGTTCTTTAGCCCTACCCAGACCAGACGTTAACATTATCTCTGAAACAGGTTGCAGACAATTCTTCATGGTATAGTTTCCTGAGACAAACTGCAAAAGTAACTACTCAGTATGGAACTTTGAAACATTATTTTGGTAGGGTCATAGGTTTATGCTAAGGTTAGGGCTGGAGAAACATTATTCTGATAGGTTCCTAAATTTATGTTGAGTGTAGGACTGGAGAAAGATTATATCCATTCATTGTATTATGCCTCACCTGTTATGTAATGATAAAAATGACCAGTTTCTTTTGGATAAAAGATCTTCAGCATTAATACAGGCCAACATTTTGAATTACCCTTCAAGACATTAAGGCTTGCATTGCAAATTTTCACTGTGGCTGTCTGCTTGTTATGTGGGGAAGTCAATTCCAAAGATGGGAGATGCACCGACCACAGTTAATATTGATCTTACAGTAGAGACTAATGTCCTTAGAGTGGGTATTGAAGGATCTATTTGATCTATGGAATGGAAACAGTTTAAAAAATAAGGTATCTTTTATAGCACAAAATGCTAGGCAATGGCTGCCTCTTAGAAGCCTGTAAGAGTCTTAGCAGATGAATAGATATTTTAAACTGCTGGGGTAATTTACGGGGCTTAAACCAAATACTTTTCTTGGCAGAAATTTCTTGGCCTTTTTCATGCTGCACAAGGTGATTAGAAAAATGCATTCAAAAGGGGCATCATACTAGATAATAGTTCTGATGAGGGGAGGGTAAAGGGAGATAAGGGCATTCTTGGACCTAGAAGAGATGTCACAACACATAAGCTGTGTGAGTCAAGTGTGTCTGACCACAACTAAGGTAGAATTATCACTGTTGATGTTGGTAACCCAGTTTTCTAATAATGGGGTCTGCTTTAAAAGAAATGTGATATGATGTGAAGAAGGTGTGAAGCCAGAGGTGATGCAAGGCTAAAAGTGAATTATCGTGAAATGTGATTATGCTAGGCTGAAGCAAACAAAATGTATCCTTTTTGTGTGTTGTTTTTTCATCTGTTTCTGGCATGTTGATTGGCAATGTATGTTACCTAGTAAAAACTTTTGTTTGTCCTTATGTTAAAGGGCGGAGTGAGGGGCTACTTCATAGACATGATGGCACCATCTCCTAAGATAACAGATGAGGATAAAACAGCACTGGAATGCAATTGTCGCTGAAATTTTTAAGGCCCATTTGTGATGCAATTAAAGAAGAAACAGGTGTGAAGGTTTTGGGATAAACTCATACTGTTGTGATGGGTGTGGGGCTAGCTGGTTTATGACCAGTCTCCGTAGCAACAATGAAGTCACACAAGGATTTTGGCTATATAATTGTGACTTAATGAAATGTTGAGAGACTAGTGTTAAGTTGCTGGGAAAATTAGCTAGTCATTTTAAGGTACAGTACTCCTTGTAGCAGCTAACTAGGAAACCTAGCTGGAGTTGGATTTCTCTGTATGCATTCTGTCTATTATTGCAATTTAATCTTCTTTGGGTACCAACCTATGTATAATTTATTTGGTTCTTTATTATGCAAGTAAAACCTGTTTTAATTATCTTTAAAATATTGTGGCTGGTATTTATCTATTACAAGAGTATTTATGCATTGTTGCTTAATTGAGAAGAGGGTAACTATTTAAACTGAAGAATAACATACTGTAAGTCCACGTCTTTGACACTGCTTCACCCAACTACCCGTAGAAGAGTTATCAAGTGGCACAATCAGAGCATACCAGTAATTGGAAGTCTCTGACTTTCTTCAGAGTGGTGGCTGTACTACCAGGCCCAGGAAGAAAGATGTGTGGAATTGGAGGACTCAACAGCCTTCCCTGGAAATTGTTTGCACGTGTGTGAATATTAAAAATAATGCTTTGAGTGAAAGACAGTTTCTATGGATAGAATGGCACTGGGAGGCATTAGTTCAAAGGAGAGGGTGGTGTAGCTCTGTAAATGAACAGTGTGGAGTCTAATTTGGGTGTGGAGGTTGAAGACCCAGACCCAAGACAGTAGCACACTCCCTCTATGCTCTTAGTTCCAAGGTTGTGGTTTTTGGATTATTCATTGAAACAGACTGGGTAACAACATCTTCTTCACATTTAGTGGCATTGGTTTCCATGAGACTGTCGCAGAAGGGAGGGGGTCTCAGTAATATTAACTTTGCTATACACCTTAGCATTTATGGTGAGTTCATGATTAATATGGTAGGCGTAGGTCTGATTTGGATCTTGATGGAAAGTTTGGGTATCATGGGGTGAGATGATAACAGTTCCAGATTTGCAGTTATGTGCAACCTTAGTTATTCCTAGCCTTTCAATGTCAAATTTAACCTCTGTACAATGGAGGACGAGGCATGTTTAAACGTGGTCACTGTACAGCTTCCCCTTATATATTGCAGAATGGATGCTTTCAACATCCAATAACTCTTAGGAATTATAACCTCAAAGCTTATGCTGATTGTGGGGCAAAGAATGTTATCTACACAGCAATCTGTACAAAATGTTAGCATTTTTATGTTGGCAAGACCAACTGTCAACTGAGTTTTAGGATGCAAGCACACTTAAGGGACATTAGGAATAATATTCTCACTAATACATAATACATAATACAATATAACACTCATACTTTTCATATTCATATCTTTTGTTTTATATTTTTCAGTTCTTGGTCCTACAAATAGTGTATCCTAGCCCCAGGAGGGGTAACGTAAAAGATTTTACAGAATATGAGGAGGCACGGTGGACAGCTGATTTAAGAGCTGATAAAGATCCAGGACTGAATGAAATACTTCCCCTAAAGCTGATTCTAAGTAGGTGTCATCTCAGGAGGTCATTTTGATTGGTTACACCCCTTATTTAACACTCAATGGGAGATAAACTAAACTGGATCAGAAGAAGGCTGAAGCTGAAGGCACTTATCCTGATTTCACTTTGATTTTATATTGTTTTAATAAAGTTTCTACTGTGCTACTACTTTCCTTTTTTGGATTTTTGGATTTACTTATTTATATCGGAGAGTGGTTTGCTGATTTAACTTGATGTTTTTAGTAGAAGAATCCAAACTGAGATGGGTCCAATGTTTGGATGTTCCCTATGCCCTGAATGATTAGTTCCATGATAAATCATTCCATGGCTTTGATATGAGGCTGGTCTGACTTATGGGTCTGTAACTGCCTGTGTCTGGGAAGGTCTTACTTTATGCAGGGGAATGACTGTACCCGTTCTCCATTCGTTTGGTACAAAACATGTATGGAGGCTGAGATTGAGCAGTGATATTAGGGGTGTGGATAAATTGTGCTTCATGTTATTAATGATGCATCCAGGGATATTGTCAGTATTTTTAGCTTTTGATAGTATTTTTACAATTTGGTCTTGTGTGATAGCTGCAGGCAAGCCAGCTTCAGGTATATCTTGAGGGCAAATGGAGAAGAGAAGGGTTAAGTTAGAGCTAAATTAATCAGTCAGTAGGTTTGTTATAGCTTCATCCTCAGTATATTGCTGCATTTTGTATCTGAGATTATGAACTTAGCTAAAAAAATGCCTTGTGATTGTCTTTGGCTTCAAACTTGGCTTTGGTAGATTTTATTAAGCTCCTGAATTGTTTATTTCAGTGAGGAGAGCTCCATCATTCAGGAATTACTCTTCTTAGTTTTGCTGAAAATTATTTTCCTTTTATTATAAAGTTTGTTGATATTATGGTGAACCGTGTGAGTTTGTTTCTGGGATTTGCCCTGCAATTGTTCCTATGGGGTACAGCTACATCTATGCAGCTGTTTACATGCTGGTATAGTGTGGTGGTGTAGGTGCCTGTATATTCAGTGGAGTTAACTGAGTTTGGTGGGGATTTGAAGCTTGCCAATGCATCACTTAGGAGTAGGCATTTTGTCTTTCTAAAGGTACCTTGAGGGGACGAGATCTCTGGTTTCAGTTTTATTTTGAAGGAGACTGCTTTACAGTCAGACATAAGTCATGAAGATAAACAAGGGATGGTGCAAGATGCTCCCATATTAGTAAGGACAAGATTCTAGATGCTATTACCCCTAATGGGTACTCTGACTAATTGTTACAGGGCATTAGTATTGGCAAGGTGCAGGAATCTCTGTGCTTCTGCACCAGTGTTGGTGTAGGTTTCCCAGTCTATAGCTGGATAGTTTAGATCACCAAGGAAAATGGTTCTTGGTTTAATACTGAATGATTCTAGTTCCTGTAGACAGGTTTTGTGGGTTTCTTTTGTCATAGTGGGAGTTCTGTAGCTAGATAATATATGATGGTTATTTGGACATGAAGAAGCTCTAGTGCATCAGTGCATCATGCTGCTTTATCTGCCTTGATGTGAATCTCTTTTGGATGTAGTTTGAGAACCCTCCTCCTTTTTTCTCCTCCTGAGCAGTAGCTAGTCTAAATGTGTTTAAATCATTATATCCCCTGCACAACCGGAATGCTCTTCACCGTTTGAGCCATGTCTCTTGTCAGTACAGAGATGCCAATATCCTCCAGGGTGAGAAGGGCTTGCAGTGAGTGGAGTCTCTTGTTTAGTGTTGTAGCTCTGATTAGTAATACCTTAATATTCTCCTTTCCTTGCTTCATCATGTTGGTAGGTTTATAAGGATGTCATTGTCTAAAAATGGCACTGTGTCAGTGGACAATGTATTTGCCAATAATCAAAGCCCAAGGGGAATATTATTTCAAAAGTACTGGGTTTGTACTGAATTTGTGCTTCATGCAACCATAAAAGTATTGTTTCCAACTGCAAAATACACCCACATTTTTAAAAGCAGCTTATTAAGGCTGAACTTTTAAGGGTCACAGTGCTGGATGGCTTACATTCACCATTACGAACTGCATTCAATCGAGAATGATACTGTGGAAATGCAGTTTTCCAATGGGCAGTTTTGCAAACCCAAATACATCAAGAAACCCAAGTCACTCAGTCTGGCACACTGGAACCAGTAAAGGCACAGCACAGCAACAGCAACACCACAGTCTAGTAAACTACACTTGAAAACAACCACGAGACTTAGTAATTCAAGGATTTATTCACAGATTGAGCACTTTCATTCCTCATGAGGAACTTCATCAGAATACATAGTTAAAACGTTCAAAGACTTAAATACCCCACATAACTAAGTACTTCATTAAAATAATCTATCGATTCCCTAATTAGTTGAATTACATGCACCTGTTAATATGAAATAGAAAATATGCATTTTGAATAATACAATTAAAATTATAAAACAATATAACTCGATCTTGACCACAAAATATAATCAGTAAAATATAACACTAACATATTCTCCTTCTAGAGTTTCTCATTTTTAATGCTGGTAACAGGGAATAATGATCATTGGGACTGGGGGGAGAACAGGCATTCAATCTCAGCTGCCATATTAACTCCTTAAATTCCAGGCTGGTTTCCCATTCCCCATTCCCCATCCCTCTCAGGGAATGTAACCGGTTCCAATACCCAACACTTACAGCTAGCTTGAACACATTCCAAACTGTGTTTATAAAAGGTATCAGTCCTCTTTTCTTTACTAATTTCGTAAATATGTTCGTAAATCCTTTAAGTTTTCTTTCAGTTTTTCTAATATAGTAAGAAAAACACACTGTACAAAAGGTGAGGTAAACCACCCCTTTGGTATTACATGTAAAATGACCAGTTGCAACTAACCTTTCACTTGTCCCCCGGATCACAAACTCAACCAAGTTGGAAATATAGGGGTACTGATTACACATACCATACTCAAAAGTACCTTTTTTGGTACTAAATCCTTTGACTGCTACCCTTTCAAACTAGTTTTGCAAACTGGGACCTCTTTTAAAGCTGAACTTAAGAGTTTTGGAAAAAAACATCTAAACTGCTGGGCATATTTGAAAAGAGGTCACAATACTTCCTTACCACATTAAGAACCTCCCTAGTGTCAAAATGGTATTCGGTCACAGAAAAACGTGTAAACTTTCAATTTTGTGTTCATGGCCATCCCCTGACATAGGGGTGCCCCCCTCTGGGTCTAAACCACCCAGATGTTTCATGGTTAAACTGTCCTGATAATAGGGAACATATCTTGTGCCCCAACCATTCAGAATTTCTTTGTTTGGCAGACTCCACTACATCAAACGGGTATCCTCTGGCCACAAATAACTCCTTGATAAATTCTAACTCATTGACCAGTTCCTCCTTAAGTGTGGTCATCCAAGCAGCCCTGACCATTTGCCCCTTTACCATGTTTCTTTTTTGAAAATGGAGATGGTCACTCTAATAATGTAAATACGAGTTAGAAAAACACTCTTTTCTATACAGGATGGATATATATTTATTGTTAACAGTATCCTTTCTAATGTTCACATCCAAAAAGTGGGATTCAGACAACCCAGTATTGTGACTGAAGATCAAAAAGTCAGTGGTACTACTGATGTAATTAACAAAATTCTCTATTTCATTAATAGAACCCTTCCACACAATAAAGATGTCATCCAAAAACCTGTAATAGGCTTGATGATTCTCCTTGAATGGGAAAGAAAATGCATAGTGTTGTTCCCAGTATAATAAAACTATATTTGCAAACACAGAGGCACAAGAGGCCCCCACTGCCACCCCATCAACTTGTTTGTAATACTCCCCCTGGAAGTATATTAAATTGTTTTTGAGAACAAATTCCATGTTCTCTAAGATCAACTTTCCTTGTTTCATCGTGTTGGTAGGTTTAACAGGATGTCATTGCCTGAAAATGGCACTGCATGGGTGGACAATGTATTTGCCAATACTCAAAGCCCAAAGGGGGGTTTATTATTTCAAAAGTACTGGGTTTGTACTGGATTTGTGCTTCATGCAACCATAAAAGTATTGCTTCCAACTGCAAAATACATCCATATTTTTAAAAGCAGCTTATTAAGGCTGACCTTTCAAGGGTCACAGTGCTGGATTGTTTACATTCACCATTGCGAACTGCATTCAATCAAGAATGACACTGTGGAAATGCAGTTTTCCAATGGGCAGTTTTGCAGACCCAAATACATCAATGACACCACACTGAATGGGTGTCCCGGTACGGTAAGCTGCATAGCATGGGTGACTGATGTCACCTCCTGCTCTGTTGAATAATCGAACTATGGGTGTTGATGTATTCAATTTCGACTTGGCCACAATTTCAGTGTTTTGGATTCAGGATTTCAGGTCTCCACTGTGACTGGTCAACTTATGCAGTTTCAAAGTTTCAATAGTAAGCCTGCTGGATAAAAGGTAAGCTAAATAAGTATTGTATAAAGAAGAATACAAGTGCAGAATACACTAGCAATGTATAAGCTAAAACCTAAATCCAATTTGTTTTTATTTATGTAGAAATTTCAAATTTTGGTTCTGAGAGATATAAACTGCATTCAAATGAAGTGAATTTGAATCTTGGTCTGTGGCTTTTAAGTAGGCATATCTAGAGTTGCAAAGATACTCATATGGTATCATAATCCAATAATTTAAGAAAATCATTCAATGCAGTAAATAATATAGACTCATTATAAATTTTGATATGATTATTTATTAGTGCAAAATGCACTGCAAAGCAAGTGGAGATTATGTGATCGATGCATGTAATGATTACAAGATGGATTAGAATTCATTCATGCTGCAGTATGCACCAAAATGTTTGTACTAGAAAGTGTCATCACGTCACATGCCTCAGAGATGAAAAACAGGAAGTGTTGTACAACAATTAGGGATTAAAAACATGACATTACCAAGCTGAAATGTTTCACACAGCATGATGCTTGGCCACTAAGTCATATTTTACATCAAAAGAACATCTGTCTAAACAATAATACAACCATTAAAGGGATAACATCAATTCAAACAATACATAAATTAAACAAAAAAGCATTCAGATACATGCCTGTATGCACGCACACATTTTAACAAGAGCATTAAACATCATCTGAAAATTCGTGCAAACTAAAAATGTCACATAGATATTTTATTCAGTTTGTTGTCTGTGGAAGAGTTTAATCAAATCAGTTAAACTATATTTTAGTCTTATTTGACCAATTAAACAAGATTTAATTCACATCATTAATTTTATATTTAAGAAATCTTTTCTGGTGTTCTTCAGGTGGTTCAGAAAATGAATTTTTAAAACCTGGCATTGAGTGGTAAACTAGATCAAATATAGTACTACACTGCAATTGTGGAGACAAGGAAGCACAAACAGTACTTGTTTGTAGTGCATAAGCCTTAGCAAGCTTTGTGAGATCCTGTGCACCCAGAGGTGGGAAGAAGGGGAAGGTGCACAGGATCTCACAAAGCTTGCTAAGGCTTAAAATTAATGATGTGAATTAAATCTTGCTAAATTGTATCACCATGTAAACATTTGTGAACTAAGATTAAATTCCCCATAAGTCTGTATGCAATAGAATAAACAGAAAGGTATTCAGTTCTCTTATTATATGGCAACTGCGTAATCCCTGCAGTATGCCTGGTAAAAGCTTTTTGGTTATGCTAAAGTGCCTTCAAATGTGAGATTCTAGGTGCACAGAAAGAGCCACCAATTTCAATTATAGGACAAATACTGGTTCTGTATAACTTAACCAAAATTGTTTACTATTAAAATATTGAAAACACTTTGTTTTTCTGGTCATAATAGCGAATATAATGCTCAAACTGGAAATAACTTGTGCTCATCATATCGAACCATATCCTCAGCAACTGCAGATTTGATGTTAATGTCGAAAACATTACATAAACTACAAAAGTGTTCTACCATCCGTGTACCACATGTCAATCCTTTTTTTTTTTTAAATTTTTTCTAAAACGTGATGTCCACATAGGATCTCAACTAGGTATAGCTCCTACACATCACGTCTTTACAAGGGGGGAAAGCCCCCCCACCTGCTAACTATATATTCTAACTCCGAGATCTCACTATAGTGAGGAAGGGGATGAATGTCCCACTGTACCGAGATCTCTAGCCCTTAGATTGACTTCATATCAGCGAATGCACAGTGGCATTTGCTGATATGAAATACTGAAGGTCAGCAACATGGCAATCAACCATCTGCCATCCCATATCCTGTTTGCAGAGCAATGGAATTTTGAAACAAAACCAACCAAAGCACATATGCCCCTCCTGGTGAAGCAGAGCAAAATGTTCTTAATAAGATCATAACATTTCATACTGGTATTTCTGATATGTGCATCAAACTTCAAGGAAGAAGCCAGAAAGGTAGCCAAGTCCTTAACCACATTAGAAAATAGATAAATATGATTATCCAAAGCATACAGATAAGAAGGATTGCTAGCCCCAAAGTGCATAACCATACATTCATTATTATTAACGTTCATACATTCTGATGTTACTCAGTTGGTTAAACTATCCAACTATCTTTGAAGTGAATAATAATCCTTAGTATTAATAACTGAGCTGCAAGTTTTAATATTGTCAGCAAATTTGCTAGGCCAAACTTTCCACGAGACTGAAGAGTAAGACATAAGAAGGCCAAAAGCAAGGGAACCAGTACGGAGACTTGTGATTGACTCTTAAAGTTAAAACATTTGTTTCAAATTCTAACCTGGCACTTTTCTGTTTAACCGCCATTTTCTTACCCATCTAGCTGCATAAACATTCATGTTAGTTTTTCTTATGATGTCAATAAAGCTATCATGGAATAGTGAGTGAAATGTGTTTGGTGAAATGTAGATAGTCAGCATCAGGAGCCAAATTGACATAAAAGGAATAGATAAAGTATTCATAAACATTTATTGGGTTTGATATGCATGATCTCCCTGATAAAAATCCATGTTGGTATACATCAGAACTAAAATAAAACATGACAAAAAGACGAAAAAATACTTTGCTCAAAGCATTTCCCCAGAATGCAAGTGAGTCGAACTGGTCTATAGTCGATAGCTATCTGGGTTTACACTTATGGACTGAGATAATCATCATGTTTCCATACGGCAGAAATATAATCTTCTACTAAAGATCTCTGAACTAGATTAAAAAGCTTTCAGCAATGCCCTTCAAAAAATAATCATTCAAACCATCCGACCCAGGTGCTGAATGTGTCTGGATGTTAAGCAAAACCTTCTTTATATCATCAGCCTACATTATAGAATAACATCTTACAATATCTGTAAATGGAGATTTTACAAAATTACTTACTTGCAAGCTGTTATAGCCCTCAGCAAAAATGTTAACCAGGTCTCTTGGCTCAGCAATATACTTCAAACTGATTTTTAACGATACCCCAGACATCTCAGCCATACCAAAGGTAAGTGTTTGAAAAGGTGCTTGTTGGTTTTACTTCATATTTAGATCCAAGATGACTTCATTATCAGATCTTGATTGATGAATAAACTAGAAAAAAAGTTTTAGGAATCTTTTGTAGAGTAATTTATTAACCAGGCTAGATGGCTTGGATGAACCCTATAATTTTTCTTCTTACATTTTGCTCAGGAAAGCTTACAATTTCACTAAAGAGGAATTTTTCTCTATCCTCAAAAAAAAAAAAAAAAAAACTAGTACAAATAGGATCAAAACAGTTTACCAAACTATTAATATGTTCATAAAATTGTATCCATCTTTCTTGCATTGACAGTCCCTCCTTTCTTAGATCCCTGTTCCATGATTTGATGTCAGAGTTTATTGCTGCAAAGTCAGACTAGTAAAACTTACTGATGGTCACCCTTTTTCCTTGATTATCAAAGAAACATGTGCAGCAACATCAAAAAAATTACATAAAAGTGATCAGAGCTTTCTAACTGAGGCTGAATACAACAAGACAGAGACTGCAGTTTACTGCTTAACTACAGCACATTAAACACTTTATTACCACTGGAATTTATTGACTATCTGTGAGCAATTATTATAGATATTATTCTCAATATTTCTGTTCATAGGTTCATAGGTGTGTACTAGGCTAATGGCCTTGGAGCCTTTACAAGTCTAGCCCATAGGATTACCCTGGCATCGTGTCACCCGACCTTAGATCCCAGTGCCTCTGTCGATCACAGCCACTAGAGTGATCCCCAGGGTGAATTTTCTATTTCTCATCCACTCATCAAGATTTCTCTTGAAGAGGGCCAGTGAGGTGCTCTGTTTGACATATGTGGGAAGTCTATTCCATAGCATGGGCAGTCTCTGGGTATGAACCTGTCCTTCCAGCATGTTCTGTTGATTGTGGTAATGAGGTTGAGGTCTCTGGAGCATGCGGTGCAGAGGGATTGGGATTTCTTTAGATGTAGCATTTCTAACAGAGCTGGGTCAGACATGGCTTTGTAAGTCAAGCAGAGATCGCCTCTAAGTAGGTGATATGAGACATAGAATAGTTGGAAGTTTTTGAGTCTGTCCATATAGGGCAAGTCTTTAAGGCCTAGGATCCTCTTTGTGAGGTACTTTTGCAACATCTCCAGTTGTTGCAGGTGTCTAGTGAGGTACATGCCAAATGGGGAATTGTACTTGATGATTGGCCTAATGAGGGAAGAGTAGAGGGAGACAATGACCTCTTTCTTCCTGGATGCAAAACCCTTAGTAATGAGATGTGCCACACAGAAGGACTTTCTGACCACAGTGACAATGTGGTGGTCAAAAGAGAGGTTGCTGTCAACTTGTGTCCCCAGATCTCTTATAACACCTTCTGTGTTCAGTGGACAACCGTTGATGTGGTAATTTGTGGGAACTGGGTTTTTCCCAAGGGGGATGACAATGCATTTTTTGGCATTGAGCTTAAGGCCATGGTTCTGACACCAGTCGTTGGTCTCAGTGAGGCCTTTCTGTAGGATGCCATCACTTGGGGAGTTAATAATAACTCCCAACTTGCAATCATCTGCAAACTTTGTCAGCCAGAGTCCCTTTATGTTGGTCTTGACTTCAGAGAAATAGATATCAAAAAGGAGAGGACCCAGGACTGATCCCGGTGGGACTCCACTTGTGTCTGGTTGGCAGTCTGACTTGGAGTCAGCTACTTTCACACTGTGGGTTCTACCTGTGAGCCAGTTTGCAACCCACCTAGTAATATAAGGCTTGATGCCTAGCTTAGTGAGTTTTTCTATGATTCCTGAGTGGGGAATAGTATCAAAAGCCTTGGCCTGATCAAGGTAGGCTGTATGAACCACCTTGCCTTCATCCACAGCTCTGGTGACTGACTCAAAGAAGTTGACCAAGTTGAGTAAGCATGATCTATCCTTCACAAAACCAAACTGTGTGGGATCCAGAGTTTGGAGATTCCCTATATCTTTGTTTATTAGGTCCATGATGATGCTTTCAATAGCTTTGCGTATCATACTCATCAGGCTAATGGGGTAATAGTTCCCAGAGTCTGTAGTCGTTCCTCCTTTGTGGAGAGGGATGACTGTAGCAGTGCGCAATTTGGTAGGGATAAAGCCTGAGGTGAGGCTGTGATTGAACAGGGCACACGGGTGAAGTGCCAGTTCACTCTGCAGTTCATGTAGAACACAGCCAGGGATATTGTCAGGTCCCATAGAAGCTGTATTCTTGGCCTTGGACACTGCTGTTTTAACCTGTGCAGCAGTTACTGGTATTGCAATTGGTCCTTTGGAGGGGGGGTAAAGTTGTCACTGAATCTGTCAGCCAGTATATTGGCAATATCTTTTGGCTCAGTATATGAGGTACCATTGTGCAGCAACTAACAGCAAATCTGAGTAATGCCATGCAGATTTTTTACATAACTACAGTACATAACTGTAGTCTTTCATGTAGAAGTAAGAGCAGGGAAGTCAACAAAGGGCATTTAAACTACCTGCTATAATATTAAACTTCTCTGCAAAACAACTAACTAACAAGATAAAGTAAATAACATCAGTCTCACTTAAAATATTAGAGGCTGACAGAAGAGTAGCATCCCTACTGTGAATACACACGTCAATCCTTACTGATAAGAATTCAGTTTTCATCACAAAAAATAACACTGAACTAAGTTTAGTGTTAACATAAATTGAATTTGGATCCCACTCTTCTTATCAGTTCTAAAGATAAAATGTCTCTTAAAGCTCAGAATAGTTACAGGTTTATTTTTATGACTAAACCAAGTCTCAGCAATAAGCACATCAAATAAACAACATGCAATAATGGATTCCAACTCAGCTAGTTTATTATTCAGGCTTCAAACATTAGTCGGTAGACATTTTAAAGAAGTGTACTTAAACCTGGGATTTAACTCTGGGTCTACACTAAAATCGATTTAACCACGTTTGCCAGATGGTTTTCCACCACATGGCCACCCCAATAGCTAAAGTGCATTTTGTCCTTGCAGAAATAAATCTTTTTTGCTATCCAGAAGTTCCCATAATAAAATAACTTTCACAGAGTTTTTTTAAAGACTCACTTCTAATAAAGTTAGTGAAGGACCTAGTCTGTATATATGTGAAACTCATAAACTGGGGCATGGAGGCAGGAACAATGTCAGAAAACACCATTTGGAATATATCATATTTCAATGTTGATCGTGATCAAATTATTATAACCTGCTACCACAATAACGGTATCATATCTGAAGCTTCCATGACATACATGTTTAATACTGTCACTAATGTCACCCATCTCTGAGACATGAAACCAGAATCATGTCTCTTTGAAGTCTAGGAAGAATATCCTTAAAAATTCTTAACATGAAGGTCTAGGGACCTGAAGTTTGTCTGTGAGTTAAACAGAACATGTTGGAGAGATGATATGTGTCCCACAGACTGCTCCTTCTGTGCAACAGGCTTTCCGTCCAGGTGTTGCTGAGTTAATCTATTACCCAGTTTGAGTGCAACGTAGATCAGTGAATGGGAACAGGACATTTACACTGGGCTTGGCACCCATTTCCCTTATGGAAAGAGGTAGCTTATAAATACCTGGTTCTCAATGTCCTATTTGGATCAGGACAATATTATTTTTTCGGTACACCAGTTATCAATATCTAACTAGAAACTTTAGATACAAGGGTATAAGGGAGATTCAAAGAAGACTGTATAGGCTTTTGCTTGACACTGTTCTCATCTACGGAACTAATGGAGTTTCCCTCCAATGCCCTTCTGGACTTTTCTTAACAATATGTACTTTCTCTCCCTCAATATATATTTCTTCAAGTCTTACTCCAAAGATGTTTGCAGTGTAAAACTCAGCATTTGTTCTAGAAATGGGAGCCGTCCCTAATGATCATTTGGATTAAGAAATGCCTTTACACAGGAACTGGCTACTTTGTTATTGATATTTTTAGTGGATATCTCAATATAAGATGGTATCCTGGAAAGACATACGGGGGGGGGGGGGGGGCATCTTTGTCTCAGTAGGAAAACTGTCATCATTTATTTGAGTACCAGCAATAGATTGTACTAAATGTAACAAAAGTGCTCAAGTTTGCACAATGCGTTCCATCCTTGGTATTTTGCTTGATGTGATACATTCTGTTTGAGATAACATGCTGCTGTAAGTGTAATTATCTTGGGTAGCCATACTGTTAGTCACCTTAACCCTCTGTTACCCTCTGTAATCCCATCTAGCACTTTGCTCAGAAGAGAACTGACTGAATGTTTAAGCAGTTCCTGAATGTAACATTTTCAGAAAAAAATCACAATACTTATTCTATACATATGACACAAACAATATTTAATTAAATAGGCTCTGGCAACCACATCATTAAAACAAAACTTAACCATTTGTTTCATTTGTAAGTGGTGGAAAAGGTTACTAATACAACCCACACACCAATTATAAAGCAAGAACAAAAAGGATGCTGCTTTAATATTAATTAAACCTTGTAAAGTAAGCTATGAATACACTAAACTAACATAAAAGTAAAACATTCCCCAGATCAATCAGTTCATTAGTAAGCTGATGGACTTAATAAACTATATACCATACAAGAAACTTAAAATTTCAACTGCTAATTTAGTTCTAGAGCAACAAAACTAAAAACAGATACAGCCCTTATCAACAAAGCAAAAATTGTTACTACTGTGGTGCTCAAGTACCTCCAAAGTACTTAAAACTGATAGATTATATTTAAAATAAATCTATGCATTATATACCTCCTAATGCTAGCAAAATCTCTTCAGTCAGTCCCCGATAACTGCTTATATTCAACGAAATCCACAGAAGCCTAAGCACTACTTATTGCCCGCCCCACTCAACATGCTCGTGTGGAAACACTCATAAGGCAGACTGTTTACATAGCTTTGCAGTTAGCTAATTCCTGTAAACATGCCCACTCCACAACATAAACAAATACATTCACAGAAATATCAAAAAATGTTTAAGTTTAATCTCCCATGTCCTTAAAAGGAGAGGCAGCTAATAAAAAACCTAGTAAGGAAATTAACAGATAAATCAAACACTGAACATTAAGTTGACATCACTGAACTGCATAGTAGCCTCTTTGCAAACTGGCGCTGTCAGCAGCAGGGAACACTGAAGATGAGGGTGTTGGTGAGGATGGTATACTTGTTACCAGGGGTGGACTGACAGGCAGGATTGCTGGTCTGGATAATACTGAATATATATGTGAAATAAATGGAGTGATACAGAAAACGTGTATATAATTGAAAGTATAGTGAGACAGCGGGTGAGGGAGAGAGAAGTACAAATATATTGAAAAATGCAGCTAAAACATAACTTTAATCTAGCTGTGTTACATGTTCTATCATGCAATGGGTACGAGACACCCACTCCAAGATAACAATGATGTATGCATATACAACCCATATGGGACTTGAACCCACAGCCATCAGTACATGCAAACTGAAAGGCAATGGATGTGCCTGTCAAACTTCATCCACAGTCTCAGTAAAGCCTGCAGTGAAATACACACTAATTGTTTGTGACACACAATTGTAAAAATAAAGATGCAACAAGCAGATCATATAGATGTGAACATCACACTGTTGTGGGCACTGTAATCAGATGGACAATAAAACACTCACTGGGAATTTGACTGCACTATCACAATAAATGAACAAGGGATGGGAAAAGAACCCATAGCCATCAGCATATGCAGTGCAGAAGTCAAACGTTCAGGCTGCTGAACTACCTGTATAAAGTTATTAAGGCTATAGTTAAAAACGTCAGTCCAGACAAATTAATAATGTGCATTTGTGAAATTTGTGGCAGTGACATGGAGACTGCAGCTGTCACATTATTTTTCATGAAATGTAGTATCTATAGTAATGCAAAATACAATAAAGGTCAAACACCAAGGATATCAAAATTGTCAACCGAGGTCAAGGGAGGAACTGAATTCACTTGCATGACAAGGTTAAAACAGCAGCACCTTAAGATATTGAGGTACATGTGTCAGTTCACAGAATCATAGCATACAACCATTGACACAGACAGCCTGATGCTCGCACATGTGCAACTTCACACAAGCATTGCATACACTCACAGACATAGATAGCCTCAACCATATAATGTTCTCATGTGTGTCATTTCACAGAAGCATAGTATACACCCACAGACATAGATAGCTTCACCCATATAGCGGTCTCACATGTGTCAGTTCACAGAAGCATAGCATACACCCACAGACATAGACAGCCTCAGTCAGATAGTGCTCTCATTCAACAAGGAGCATATAACATTAGTAACAAATTTATAAATATATATATATATATATATATATATATATATATATATATATATATATATATATACACACACACATACACACACACACACACACACACACACACACACACACACACACACACACACACACACACACACACACGCGCACACATGGAACTAACACCCACCTTCCTCTGTGCAGATTGCTTCCTGTGTGGGCAGTTGTATTTTGCAAACTAACAGGTAAAAATAGCAAATGACCTCAACTATTAGGGCAAGAAATATTTCATAAATGTCTTGTTGTACTTGCATTAAACTACATATTTTAAACTCCTTAACAGTATAGGATAGATGCAAAATGGCTCACGGTCTACAACACTGACTGATGTTGCTTGCATGGTAAAGATTTAACCATGTCACTGCTAGTAGTTATGGTCAGTACAGTCAAATCATACATTTTCAAAAATGAAGTACCACTCTGAACACTTGTTAAGGTGGTAACACCATGGAAACCAATGCCTAACCTGTCTACAGTAAAAGAAGATCAGACTGATACCATATACCTGCACTACCTGCAGCAGGTATACTCATAGGTTCATAGGTTCATAGGTTGGTTCTAGGCTATCAGCCCTAGGGCCTATACAAGCCTAGCCATAACAATTCCCTGGCTATTTCTTCCCACACTATTTACTTCCCTGGGCCCCTGTCTAGCAGGACGACTGACGTGATCTCTGGGGTGAATTTCCTTTCTCCCATCCAATCGTCAAGGTTCCTTTTGAAGAGGGCCAAAGAGGCATTCTGCTTGACATGTATGGGCAATCTATTCCAGAGTCTGGGGAGTCTCTGGGTGAGGAACTTGCATGACAAGGTTAGAACAGCAGCACCTTAAGATGTTGAGGTACATGTGTCAGTTCACAGAATCATAGCATACAACCATTGACACAGACAGCCTGATGCTCCATGTGCAACTTCACACAAGCATAGCATACACCCACGGACATAGATAGCCTCAACCATATAATGTTCTCATGTGTGTCAGTTCACAGAAGCATAGTATACACCCACGGACATAGACAGCCTCATCCATATAGTTTTCTCACGTGTCAGTTCACAGAAGCATAGTATACACCAACTCAGCCTGGCCTTCCCTGAAGAGCTCCACCCTCCTCCTCTGCAGCTGCACATTCTCTGTAATTTCTTCAGGAACTGAGGAGAAACAAATGAGAGCATTAGATATTTGTATGACAAACAATGTCATTTTGCATGTGGAGGTAAGCCATACATTACTTACATAGTGTATAGGTGCTAAGGCTTCGTCACCTTGGCCTCTCATTGGCCCAAGTGGTCTGGATTTTCCCTTTGCAAGTCACTGTAATAGCGATGACAGTGTTCACCATTATGGAGTATTCTGATGACACATCAGATTTTTGGACAAGCTTTCCTTGCAACTGTTTTATATTGAGACCTTTAAAATCTCTTGTCCAATAGCCTTGCCCTCTAGTGCTGATGGAGTAGGTGGCAAATATCTTACTCTCTTCAGCGCACAATCTTTGTGCTCTAAAATCCCAAAGACTGCCTCTCCCAGATGCCATACTGCTAAACAAAACAACCTGCAGACAGATATGATTGAAATTCATGGTCACACCTATTTTCACATTAGCCACCTGTTGCACAATGGGTGTCAACTTATTTGCAGGACCAGTGATGGAAAAGCCCAATAAAATAACATATGATAGTGTTTGAACCTAGTACTTTGAAGTGTGAAACATTGTTGTCTAGCTTCTAGTTATATGCTGGTAAAAACCAGCACAGAGCTTCTCACTGGTGCATGCACAAGACCTCATGGTAGTTACAAAAAGTATTGCCAGTATGTACAGTGCAAACACTGAGTGATCCAGGTATTCATTGTGCTACAGAAGAAGCCACGGAGCAGCAGTATTTTCAGCGAGTTCAACAAATCATTGACACAGAACACGTGTTTAATCTCTAACAAGGTTTGTTCCACCTTTACTAGCTTACCATACCAAACGACTGAGCTGTGATATCTTCTTTATTACACAGCACGTTTAATGTTGCAACAATATTTTCCAGGGGTAATAGAATATCACTGAACTGAGAGAAGCATTTTAAGTATATGTAATTGTGCAGAAGGATTGTGAAACTTATAGGGAAACATACCCATTTGCACTTCCTCAGATCACCTGTGCAAATCATTCTGCCTCAGGTTGTAATATGACCATTGCACTCCATATTGCAGCACTATATTTTTAAAGTGTTTATTGTAATTCAAGCTCATATTGATGCTTTCATGGAGAACTGTAGTAGTACAGCTGCTGTACACGGGGGTGAGGGTGAAGGGCGTGGGGATGTACTTGGTCATGTCTGTTATGAGATTGACATTTGATACACAGCCTGGTTAGACAAATGATTAAGTCAGACACAATGGCATGTGTTGTTTGTACTTGAGTGTGAATATTTTTTAAAGGGTATTTGTGGGTCATTCTTGATCACAATGTTAATACCATTGTTTTCCACAACTATAGGTCAATGTGTAAGTAACAGCCTAAAAAGAAACTTAATGAAGGGTCTGGTGACAAAACAAAAAAAAAAAAAAATGCCAGGTTTGCAGGTGCTGAGAATGATGTACTTATCCAAAGCTATTGTCTCCATGGCCGATGGCTTGGATATAGCTGACTGGGCCACCTGTGACCATGCCTGAAAAGACACAGTGGTAAATATAAATGCAGTCAGTAGCCAGGAGCACTCATATGCAATGGTCAGATGCAGGACCAGTGATATTATTCATGCTGCACTACAACAGGCTGCTTACTTTGCACAGCAAGTCACATGCAAACACACATGGAGGGCTATTGGTCGGACCACCTATAAACATATGTATACACACATGGAGGGCTATTGGTCAGGCCACCTATAATCATGTGTAGACACATATGGAGGGTTATTGGTTGGGCCACCTATAATCATGTGTAGACACATGGAGGGCTATTGGGCGGGCCACTTATAATCATGTGTAGACACACATGGAGGGCTATTGGTCAGACCATCTATAATCATGTGAAGACACACATGGAGTGCTATTGGTTGGACCACCTCTAATGGAGATGGAGAAGTTTCAGGAGTACTGACAACTCACATAGGTTCCACAGTGTAGAGGTGGATGTTGGTTCACTAATGACCACTAGTACCTTTGTAAACTTAGCTGTGCGACCCAAATGTGATCCACACATTTGATTTATATAGGGGATAATTTAGTGACTGTCTCTGTCCATCTGAGATTTAGGCACCAGACCAGGGATGAATTTACAATTACCCATCCTTTGGTCCAAGTTGGTCTTTAATAGGGCTAGGGAGGAACTCTGCTTCACATGGATGGAGACCCTGTTCCTGAGAATGGGAATTCTGAGACATATATGTCTCTACAGCATGTCCGTTTGATCCAATAGTTCTGATGCTGTTTGTTTTGCAGATGAACAAAAGGTTGATCAAAACACAATCTAGAGATGCCTTGTATGCCAGGCAAAGAACACCTTTCAGTAGTCTGTAAAGAGACAAGGCTTTGAGGTGATCAGCATAGGACATTGTGTTTATTCCCTATATCCTTTTTGTAAGAAATCTTTGTGGCTGTTCAATTTGCTGTATTTGTCTGGTCAGGTATCTGTTGAAGGGGAATTATACTCTATGATCTGTCTGATGAGGGCCGAGTACAGTGATACAATGACCTCTCTGGACATATGTGCCATGCCCTTACTTATAGGTTGAGCAACATAGGAGGACTTTCTTACTACCCTGGACACATGTTGGTCAAAGGTTAGGTTATTATCTGCATGAGTTCCCAGATCCCTGACTAGTGAATCAAATTTTAGGGGTATTTCATTGAAGACATATTTACCCAGGATGGCAGACTTCCCAAAATGTACTATAATGCATTTCTTGGCATTGATCTTTAAGGTATGTTTTTGGCACCAAGCGTTTGTCTGTGTTGGACCTTCATGAAGGGTGTTCTTATCTTGGGGGTATTCGATGACTGCTCCTAGTTTACAATCATCTGCAAACTTAGTCAGCCAGAGGCCTTTCACATTGGCTTTGCCCTTTGAGAAGTAGATGCCAAAAAGGAGCAGACCTAGCACAGAGCACTGAAGGACTCCACTGATAACTGACCTCTTGGTGGAGTTGACCTCGCAGAGCCTAACCTCTTGGGTTCTATCCATGAGCCAGATAGCTATCCAGCATATCATAAAGGAATTTGCTCCTAGTTCCATAAGTTTGTTGATGATGCCTGATTGGAATATTGTATCAACTGATTTAGCTAGCTCTATGTAGGCTGCTTTCCACTCATCCATTGCCTGTGTGACCTTTTCAAAGCAGTCCACCAGGTTTAGTAAGCATACTTTCCTTTGACAAAGCCAAACTGGGATGGATCCAATGTCTGGAGATCCCTTATGTCCTTGTTGATAATTTCGATGATTATTCATTCCATGGTTTTTGCTGTAGTTAAATAGTGACACCAGGGTTCCTGATAAGTTATTTTTAGACTGTACATGAGGTATCCTGGGATGTTAACAGGGCCCATTCAGGCTATGTTATTGGCTTTCATGAGCACAGCCAGTCCATGCTCCCTAGTTACAGCTGGAGGTGTTATGTTTGAGGGCATTTTTTGGAGGATGTCTGGGGGTGGAAGAGGGTAAAGATGGAACTGAATTTGTCCACTAAGAGGTTCACTATATCACCAGGCTTTGTGACTGTGGTACCATTAACCACCAGTTCAGCACATTGCTGTGTGCTGCCCTTGAGGTTTCTGACATAGCCGAAGAAGGCCTTATGTTTATCTTTCATCTGGGAGGTTATCTTAACCTCAAAGTTAGTTTTGTTTTAGCTAATTAGCCCTCTTAGTTGCCTATTTAGTCTGATGAGAGCGTTTTTATCTTTATGGGAATTACCCTACTTGATTGTTGCCATATTTATTTCTTTTTTTTTTGTACTCCCTGTTTAATTTGGGTAGTCACCAGGGCAATTTGTTTCATGAGCTAGTTCCGGGCTTACTTCTGGTAGGTACGGTAGCCTCCATGCAGCCATTGATATGGTTGTACAGAGTTTCTTGAATCAATTAAGCATAAGTTGCTGTGTTTGAGAGTTTGTAGGGGCACTGAATTTTGACAAGCCATCACTTAATAAAAGGTAGTTTGCCTTGGAATAGTTTGCAACTGTTACTGGTTTTGCTGGCAGTGTGGAGCAGATTTTGATTTTGAAGGAGGCAAATTTATGGTCAGACCTTACCAATGAGGACGAGGCATGAGGGGTGCAGGATTCTTCCATATTTGTAAGTACGAGATCCAGTATGTTGGAGCCTCTACGTGGGTGTAGTCACTATTTAGTAAAGGGTTTTTCTGTTTAAAACGTCTAGCAATCTCTTATCTATAGATCTGAGGCCATGTAGGATTCTCAGTCTATAGAGGAGTAATTGAAGTCTCCTATGAGTAGGGTGTTATGTTGAATGGTATGTGTCTACAGTAGGTCCAAGTGTGCATTGTGAGCTTCCTGGTTCATGAAGGATGGTGTAAAAATTAATTGGGCACCAAGAATACTTACTGAAGCTGCCACAGAAATGGTCATCTGCTTCTCTTAAGCAGCACATGTAGGTCCTCCACAACCATTCCTCTTTTGCCTACTTATTAATGCTGTTTGGGTTATATAGAAGCATACGGGATTATACCACCATGACCCTCTGCTCTAGGTACTGTAAGAACCAGTGTGGCATGGACAAGCTGCTACTGCCACTTCTCATTTAATTGTACACACCAGGTAATGGGCTTTACTCACTCAGTTTGCTGTAATTTGCTGTGTTCATAGGTGATTCTTTATACAGCACCACTGCTGTGGCACTGCCGCTGACTGAGGTCAGATGCTCTAATGGCTCTGTGGATGTTAGTGAGCATGAGTTAGCACAGTCAGGGAGTATGGTGTGAGTGTGTGTGGTGTGTGTGCAGTGTGTGCATGAATGACAAAGGGAATGTGAACACTGCATCCATCCCATGGATAAAGCCTGTATGCTTGCAGACACCAAGGAAACGCATACTATACAGGAAGGACAGGCTATGGTGACTCCATCACTCATTAACATGCATCACACCATTTTCGACATATATCTGCCAGAATGCCAGAAGCTCCATTTGGCAGGGGCACACAAAAGGAGGGGGGTTACTTTAATAACCCTGAAGTTGGTATGTCACTGACCGCAACTCTGCCTATATGCAGGGTCATAATGGAGGCAAAGGGTAGTATCATAACAGCTATGGCAGAGTTGGTCAGGCTGAAGCAGGGTATGTGGGATGACTTCCATGAGGGCATGTCTCACAAGTGTTAGTGGTACAACAAATTAAATGGCCCACTGGAATGTGACCTGTCCTGTCAAGGTCACCTGCCAAGCATGATGCGAGTCTCATGATGTTGTTCCACTTTAACATCTATGGATGGTAGTCATTGCAGCCATGGTGGAAATAGGTAGTTTTGGGCAGTCCACTGCTACATCAGTTGTGGAGATGTCTACACCCATAAGTGGACATCCCTGGAATTGTGACTGTTGCAATAGTGGCATGTCCAGTGATGAGTGTCAATCACAGTCATGCAGCATGCCAAGATCTAGCCAGGGGCATAGTAAACCAAGTGTAAATACTGATAGAGGCAACATCGATGGGTGGGTGCATGCATGTATGGAATGTTCAACCCCCCCCATATCTATCATGCATCTACTGAAATTGCCCAATAGAGCAACATGCTGTACTATACCTACTGCTGAGGCTGTGTCCCAGCAGACACACAGTCACACCAACAATGACCACAGTATATTCCACGCATGCTCACACACACACACACACACACACACACACACACACACACACACACACACACGTATACTTTCTGAGACAGTAGGCCTTTAAAACACCTTTCCTCCTCTCCCCTTAATCCCAGCCCAGACACATATTTGCACTCTATCTCCCACATCTCTTACACACCTTTGAGAAGAGTGGCCTTTTTGGAAACTGTGGAAACACATTAGGAGAAGTGAATACCTCTTTGACAAGTGTGATGATGTCAGTATCCCACAAATACAGCAGTGGAGAGTAACACATGCAGTAAAATAAATAGTGCATCATGTTAATGGATGTCTTACTAACATCATGACATAGTTAGGTAGGGGTTTAAATCCTACAAATGTTGAGTGTGAATGTGTGTTTGTGGGGATGTATTGTGTGTGTGTGGAATCCTATGAGAGGAGTGGCCTTTTTTGAGAATGTGGAAACACATTGAAAGAGGTGAATACTCCTTTTGCTGGTTTGATGATGATAGTATCCCACAAAAACAGCAGTGGAAATGAAAACACCCAGTAAAGCATATGGCGCATAGTGGTAATACATATGTGTCTAGTACCATGACATAGGTAGGTAGGGTTTTGAATCCTGCAATTGTTGAGTGTGTGTGTGTGACACTGTTGAGCAAAGTGTTGTGTGTTTTTGCTACTACTACTACTGTATGACATATCAGTAAAACAACAGTATGTGCATTGCACACTGCTGGTATCTGTGTGGCAAATACACATATGTACATGTGACCTAAATTGGTAACTGTGTGGACAAGACATATATGTACATGTGACCTCATTCATGTCATAGGTGTGAAGCCTGCTGTCAGCACAACTACATCTGTCACCATTGACATTTTTTGCTGCTGCTGCTTCTTGGACCGTAGCTCACATATGTATGTATGTATGTCACAGGTCCAGCCACTGTAGTGAGCTGTGCCTTAGGTCATCTGTGTCACACACACACATGACAGTTGTTATACAATAGTGTGAGTGCGGGTGTATGCCTGTGGCATATGACAGACATGCCCAAACACAACACAGTCTGTCAATAATGGCCATTCATGGTAGGTATACAACAAACCCGTGAATATGCATACAGACACCTTATTACTTATGTGATACACTGAGGGACATCAGCATAGCCTTGAGGTTGTGGATATCAAAGGACAGATGAAATCACATGGGGCTGTCTGTACACATTGGTAACCCTGCTACACGTTGTGTGCTACTACCAATGTGGTACAATCAAGATACTATGTGTAGCAAATGTGGATGAGTATGCTGTTGTTGGATCATAGCTTCACAACATGTGTTTGTCAACAGGTATGTGTCTGTATGATACCCTCATGGAAGTTAGGTGTCTAATCCAGGGAATGCTTTGTAGGCCACTGTATGCATAACCAGATGTGGATGTACATATCCCTAGTGTGTCTGCGTGTACCTAGGATGGACACATGGCAAACAGGAGTGGTCACAGGAATGTGTGGTGGTCATTACCACTGGTAACTGGTATAGTACAAAACCAGAAAGATTGTAATGCTACTGTGTATCCTACAGCTATGTGTCAGTTGTCAAGATATCATGTAACGATTTGTTAAAATCAGGCTGTTGAGGTTACGTACACTACCAGAATGCTAACTAATGAACGATATCAACAGTATCACCCACAGCATAGTGTCATACCATGTCATACACACATGTGTACCCAGGTTGTGACATATGTGTAGTGACATGCATATTGGACACCAATAGGAAATACGAAGTATTAACACTGTGTAGTACAGGGCATGTCACCCTTTACATGTGCCCACCATGCACATACATGCAAACAGTGCACCTCCACCATGTTCACAAATGTACACCTTGTAATCTGTACAGCACACATCATAGATGTTACATCCACTCAACAACACATGCTGCCAGTACCACACACATTAACCAACTGTCACATGTGTGGACAATCCATGTTTGGTAGTAACACTGGTGTATACAAAGCAAAATTGATAATCACTGCTGGAATGCATCATGTCTGCTCAGATACACCTACAAGGATATCATTACCCATTACTGTTCACAACATGCTAACATTGCTACACTGCTAGTAGGTCACCCTGTGCATCAGCACCGTGTTATCCTGTTCCTGCATCAATGTCACAGATGACAGGAGGTGGCACAGTTTCATCATATGCACAGGGTGTGTGGTTGTTTTCCAGAGCCCAACAATGACCCAGCCAATCAACATGTGTGTGTGTGTGTGTGTTTGTGTGTGTGTGCGTGTGTGCGTGTGTGCGTGTGTGTGTGTGTGTGTGTGTGTGTGTGTGTGTGTGTGTGTGTGAGAGCCATTGTTTTTTTGTCAGTTCCACAGCATACTGTGCTCATCACCATTTAGCAATGCCGCCCCCTGCAGATGACCCCCTCCTATGATGCATCATCTCGCTGTGCCTCCACTGCCCAGTCTTCTGAATTATCCTCCTCCTGCATGTGGGCCCCTTGCTGTATCTGCCTCCTCAGTAACATGTTATATAACACTGCATATATTGTAGACATTGTTGCACAATTGCCCGGATCAAATTGCATGCCATCACCTGATGAATCTAAAGAGTGAAAATGCACCTTTGGCCATCCAAACACATGTTCAGTTATGCTTCTGCTATGTGAGTATGCAGAATTTTATCCTTACTCCACTTCCTTTTGCAGATGTTGAATGTGTGCCATTAACCAAGGTTCTAGGGCATATCTGGCTTTGCCAAGAAGATGGCCTTGGTGGGAAAAGAACCCTTGAAAAATGTTGATACAGCTCAAAGGTGTGCTATACGTGGGAATCACAGAAGCTGCCTGAGTGGCCTGCCTAGACATTGTTGTGATACCCTGTGTGTTACAGTCCACCTGGCAGCTGACAAAGTGATAACCTTTGTAGGTCACATACTTCTATCTCAGGTCCCCAGGGGCATTAATTTCAATGTGGGTGCTCATTTTAATAACATTCCTTATTAGTATTTCATTATATGACCACTGACATATACCACACAACACACCCAGCTATGCTACTCCTCAGGTACTGCTAGTGGAATGTGTCTCTCTGAATTGTGCACACCCTGAGTGTGGCTGATCATTGCACAGATTCCCTTATTACAATGTGACAAATTTTCTGAATCTTGACCAATATTATTTTACAAATATTTTTTTATTTTTTTAGTAAATAAATAAAAGTAAAAGCATCATGACTGCGATGTAAAATAGTATGGCCCAGTGCGTACTTACCCTGTTAAAAAAAAATTTGGTAGTGTGATCACTCAGTAAAGTAATGATTCAATGTTGTCATCTTGGTAAAGTTGTCTTTGGGTAAGTGGACTTTTGATTATTAAAAGTGGATCCAGAAATACATCTATTGTACCATCAGTGAATCAGAATGAAACATCTGAGAAGTACTGGGTCAGTAAAGTTGCACTATATGTGGATATATTTCTGTGAGTGGGTATGTGGTGGATTGCAAGTGACACTAATTGCTGGCTATGTTTCTTTGAGTATGTGATAGATCACAAGGGGTACTAATTGCTGGGTATGTTTCTGTGAGTGGGTATGTTGTTGATCACAAGTGGCACTAATTGCCGGGTATGTTTCTGTGAGATGGAATGTGGTGGAACACAAGTGGCACTAATTGATGAGTATGTTTCTGTGAGTGGGTATGTGGTGAGTCATAATTGGCACTAATTGCTGGGCATGTTTCTGTGAGTGGGTATGTGGTTGGTCACCTGTGTATCTGTGTCTTTGCATCTTTGTGTATGACTATCTGCAGCCAGCAGTTACAGCCACTTAACTGACAGAGTATCTTTGAATGTTTTATTCTACATGAAAAAGATATACATAAATTATACCAACAGTGAAGTTACTGCTGTGTGTGCGAGTGTGTGTGTGTGTGTGTATACATGTGTGCATGTGTTTGACTTTTTCTATATGAGTGAGTTACTGTCTTTATGCTTCTACATCTGTATATGTATATATGTAAATGTCTGTGTCTGCAAAAGTGTGTGTGTATATTACTAAATACTTTCATACATTTTGGTTGAAAGGTCACGTTCATGGTCAATATATGCTTATTGTACAGTGCGAAAAATAAGTGTTCAAAATTTTAACTGTTTGTAACACATTGTTATGGTCTGTGTTCCACACTGGCCTTTTAGCAGGTTGAGACCTATGTGGATAATATATACACAGTTTAATGTTTTCTAGACGTTTCCAGCCTCAGGACTGTTTGATTTTCAAGCATCAGACTGTGCAAACTTCTTTTGAGGTTGCAACTAAGTCTTGTGCCCCTCTGTAAAGCTAAACTGCATACAGATAGTTTTCTAATATGCACATTACCTTAAACTAACTGTAAGCAGGGAGGAAGTATAGGTCTTAAAGACATGTGCATGAGGGCTTATCCGAATACATTCATAACATCAACAGTTTGGAACACACACTGAAGCTCAAAACATCAGACATACAATATCAAAACACATAAAAGTAAAGGTATGTTTCTATGTGCTATAGTATTTAATAGCCAATAGACTGATACACATGATTGTGGTACAGCAGGGTCTGTTTTTTTCCCCTTTCCCAATTGTAGTGCAATCTCAGAGCTGGTTTACATAATTAGCAGAGGATTGGGGTTGCAGGGGGTGGCTTGCCCCTGAAAAGACATTGGTTTTAAATGTTTCACTGTTTTGTGGTAGATTTTTGAGCTTTGATGTTGAAAGCTGTCAATGTAATGAATGTATACTGGCCTTATCTGGACATGCCTCTGTACTCAAGCATTGACATAATCCAATAATAATACTAGCTCCATGTTTTTATTTTATCTAAATGCATGATATGTTACCTGATATAAAAGTGTGAAACCGCAGATAAATGCTGAAGTATCTGAACTTGAGGTAATTTATTGAATGGAGGAGGCAGTTATTTCAGTAACTTCTTTCACTGAGGAATGCAGACTTCCATTAAAATAATTTCCTTACCATGAAATGTGATATCAGCCAGGAATGCATTTAACTGACTAACTGATCAAAACACTTACAACATGCATCTTGGATCTCACATGGTTAACTGCTGATCTCATAATTTCAGGTACCTGTATACTGTATTAGTGATTTGTGTCTCTGGCATTATAATGAAGATGGAGATGATGATCTATCTCACTGTAAAGAACCAGCAGAACTCTGGCATTATCTCTTTAACTACATCCATCAAGATGGTCATACCATGGCCTTAGGACCATCATGACAATGTCATTATCCCCTTCCAATCATCAGTTAAGAAGGTCATTATGTCATTAGAACCAACAGGGCCACAACATGACCCCCGCTCCATCCTTCAGACATTGTGCTCACTATGTGCATAGAAACCGTGCTATCACTTCATTATCCATTTCCATCCAACAGCTAAGAAAGTCACCATATCTTTAGAAACAGCAGGACTATGTCATTGCCTTTTTCCAATTATCAAGAATGTCACTGTGTCCTTAAAAACAGTAGTAGTATGCTAATTCCTCATTCTATCCATCAGGAAGGCTATCATGTCCTTATGACAAGCAGGACTATGTCATTATCCATTTTCATTAATTTGTCAATAAGGTCATCACTTCCTTGGAAGCAGCATGGTCAGGTCATTGTTCCTTTCTATGTATTAGGCATGAAGGTAATCATGTCTTTAGAACCAGCAAGACCATGCCACTAATCCTTCCATACATCAAGATGGTCACTATGTCTTTAAAACTAGCATGACTAAGTCATTATCCCTTTCCATCCATCAAAAATGTTGCCATGTCCTTAGAACCAACATGACCATGTCAGTACCACTTTACACCTATCATTCAAGAAGATGATCATGTCTTAAGAAGCAGCAGGACCATGTCATTGATTCTTTAAACAAGTAGTCAAGAAGGCTGTGCCTTTATCCTCAATATTCGCTGTTATAAAATCCTCAGAAATATTTAGCATGGGCTGATTCTAGCAGATTTCATTCTTTTATGTGGGATCTGGTATTTTATGTGATAAGGATTTGTAGTTCTAGTGCCATTTGTCTTTCTGTTTGAAAGGTCTGGGCTTCCTTCATTCCTTACAGTAAGCTCTGGCTAACAAGTGACTTAGTGAAACAATGGGGGGCAGGGCAGTGGTAAAGGGGTTGATGTTTCCAGCTGCAGATGTTTTGATAACTCCCCTAGAAAACAACTACTTATCACAAGCTTGGTGTTAATGATCTTCTCCATCTTTGTTTCAGGAAACCAGAATAGCTACAAATAATTCTTACAAAACCTAGGAAAGAAGAGTTCAAGAAATACTGATCACTCAAGATGTTTAGTCTCATTTATTTTCTTAAATACTTGAGGTATTCCCTCCAATATAATACCTAATTACGTAAGGTGAGCTTTATTTATTGTTAGGATAGGAAACTGCATATGGATTCAAACTGGAGATTATCAGGAGATGTTAGACTTGAGCAGCATGTGTGTTATGTGTGCTTTGTCTATAGAAAGGGGCTTTGCAATGGGTTTTAAATTATATAGAGTTCTGCATTACTTTAAAAATCTGGTGGCAATTGGTTCCATCTGTGTGTGGGAGATAGTTGCTGGAAGCAGTATCACCATATCAGTAATAATATTGTTGGAGATACTGACTGGAAGGTCATACAATTTTATTTGCTGAGTGTCATGATAACAGTATTGAGGTCTGGATAGGTGGAAGCTAATGATATTGTTTGTGCAAACTTAACGAACATACTTGGCTTTATTACAAATTTATTATGAAAGTTTATCAGTCTAGGTAGGTTAAGACAGCATAATGATGTAAATAGGATAGAATATATCTTGCAGTTCTAGTAATTCTGTTGCAAGTTGCTTTGAGCAGATGAGCATTCACTTTTTTTAGGTTACCAACTGCAATCTTTCTGCATAAAATATTAAGTCGCAAATATTTTCAACATTTTTATTTTTATGTAGATAGCAAGTGGTGGCCTAGATGGTAGAAGGCCTCAAGTTTATTATTTCTTTTGAGGTCAGATTTATGTGTTGTCAAAACAATAAATAATTTATTGTAGATAGTAATTCACAGGTGCTTCCAATGAGGCACAGTTTCAGTTTTAGACACTTGTTTCTTTCAGTGAGAAGTTGCTTGTTTGTTTTGTTTTTTTTTTTTTTTTTTTGAACTGCCATTTTAGAAAATTATTTTTTTTTTGTCCCATTGAGAACAAGGCTGTTTTTGGTTGATCTAATCCATGAGACTGGTGAAGGCTGTTTATACTTATAACTATAAGATCTGTATGCTGAATGTACTGTGGAACAGTGGTTACTGCACACTATTTTAAAAGATTGTAAATGAGAGAGGGCGGATTATAGCTTCTTATAATTCGCTAAATGTCTGTAATGCATGAGCTGGGGATGATATTTGAAAACTGACTGTTTTTGTCTTGACTTCTAGGGAGGTGTTGAATTAACTGATGGTTAGACTATCTCAAAGTAAGATGCTGAGCTTCTGCATAAGTATCTAATGACTGACAGTTTTAAAGATTTGGCAAAGTTGAGGAATATGGCTGCAGTTAGTTCCCTGCTCTTGAAGCTGCTTGCTACATATTCAAGAGGTTTCAGAAATGTTGCTTGAGTAATGTGACCAGTTCTGAAGCCATTTTACATTGACATAATTAGGTTATTGCATTTTCAGAAATTAGTTAATTGTTTCTCAAAAATTATTTCAAGGTGGTTAGATAGGGCACATAAGAAGATTATAGTCCTGTGGTTATCAGCTTTTAGAGGCTCTCTGCGTCTGAAGAGAAGTATTCATTTGGCATTTCCCAACTTGCTGTAAGCTAACCATCCTTTAGATTTGTAGTTACTATGGTAAGGCATAAAGAGTGTTAGTTATTTGAGCTATGAAGGATGGAATGACTGAGTCAAATGATGCTGAGCTATGGTCCTTTAACATATCTCTCAACTGTACAGATTTTCACAGAATATCCAGATTTTTGCCTTATATTTTTGGTCCATTTTTCATAAAATTGTGGTTTTGCTGGCAAATTAGAAAGATTTACATTAGAATATAATGACAGATATTTGAGTTTCAGACTTCATATCCTTCAGAAAATTCATGCTAATGCAAAATCTGTTATTCTATCAACTTTATAGCTTTGTAAGAGCAATACTTAAAAATTGTCCCTATTTTTGGGCCTTTGCCCCACCTTTATTTATGGCTTTGTCCATATTTCTTGCCCCGAGACGTTGAGGGGTATGCCGTTTAACTTTGAAGGAAGTTCCTTGATGCATTTACATTGTCTGGCTGAAGGCTGAAGATCTGCTTCCTTGCTGTGGAGGACCTGATTGTTGAGTTCAAAATATTTTTTTGTTAATGCATTATATTGTGATACTATGGTATAGAAGATAAATATGGTTAAACAATAAGTAGTTATTAGGAAATGTGTCCAGATCTCTGATGACAGTATTCATTTGATGGATGTGTCATCTATGTGGTAAGATGCAGAAATCTTCTATTTACCAAACTTAAACATATTAGTTGGTTTACATTCAGTTTAAGATTGTTGTCCTTGTACCAATTTCTTGCATAGCTTAACTCTTGCCAAAATAATTGTGTATCAATAGATGCTTGAATAACAACACACAGACTGTAGTACTCTGCAAACATTGATAACCATAGGCAAGGGGTGAGGGAAAACTACTCGTGTACCAACTCCTTAGCTCAACGCTTTCTGGAATTCATAAACTCCAATGTCCTGGATCAACTTATCCACTCCCCCACCAAGGGCAACAATATCCTAGGCCTAGTCATTACCAACATGAGTGACTGGTGTTCCACACCTGAAGTCAACTCCTTGTTGGTCGATTCGACCATAAGCTAATCACCCTTGATATACACATCCCACCCCCATTAAGGAAACCACGGTAAAAAATTTCTCCAAAGCCAACTTCATGCTTCTTAAGACAGAAATGGTGAACTTCATGACACCCATGCAGATGGACAACACAGTTACAACTACTGAATCCTACACAAATGCACTCTATAAGCACTTACATGAGTGCATGGATCGTGCTATCCCAAACAGAACCAAGACACTATCTTCCAAAAAAAGGAAGCCGATCTGGTGGTCCCCTGCCATAAACAAATTGTACAACAGAAGGAAGAAACTGTTGCAAAAGAGAGTAAAATCCCATGAGTGGAAGAGCTCCCAGGTCAGCCTCAGTAAGAAGCTGAGATCCCTTATAAGATCCTCCAAAGCTAGCTACGAAAACAAAATCACCACTAATTCTAAGGACAACCACAAAGCATTCTATAGTTATGTCAAGAATCTCGATGGCAACACCCAGATCTGCTCTGAGTTACAGCACAAAGGAATGAAAATTACAGAACCGACTGATATTGCCAAAATCCTGGCAGATAGGTTCAGTGCTAACTTTACCCCACCCGCTAAAGGGCCCATATCTATATAGGAAGAATGCAGAGTCCCTGTAATCACAACTACGCAGGTAAAAGCTGCACTCTCTAAATCCAGAAACACAGCATCCATAGGAAAGGACAACATCCCAGGCTGCATTTTACATGAACTTCAGAACAAACTGGCTCTCCACTTAAGCACAATGTTCAATAATAGCCTTGAATCAGGCTTTGTGCCCACTGAATGGTGCACAGCAACAGTTATCCCACTCCACGAAGGGGGATCCACCACTGATCCCGGGAACTATCGACCTATTAGCCTGATGAGCCTGGTCTGCAAGGCCATGGAACGTGTCATCATGGAACTCATAAACAAAGACATTGGTAACCTCCAAACTCTGGATCCCACCCAGTTCAGGTTGTTGAAAGGCAGATCATGCCTCCTGAACCTGATCGATTTCTTTAAGGCAGTCACCCAAGCTGTAGATGAGGGTAAGGTGGTTCACACAGCCTATCTTGACCTCACCAAGGCTTTTAACACCATCTCCCATTCTGGAATTATAGCTAAACTCACTGAACTAGGTATAAATCCCTACATCACAAGATGGGTTGCCAACTGGCTCGCTGACAGAACCCACACTGTAAAAGTTGCAGACTCCAAATCTGACCTCAAAGCAGTGGCAAGTGGAGTACCACAGGGTTTTGTCCTGGGACCTCTCCTGTTTGGTATCTACTTCTCTGAAGTACAGGCTAACACAGAAGGCCTCTGGTTAATGAAGTTCGCAGATGACTGAAAACTAGTAGCCTTAGTCAAGTCCCCAAATGATGTGGACATCCAACAGAAGGGACTCGCTGAGACAGATGCCTGGTGTCAGAGCCATGGCCTCAAGCTCAATGCCAAAAAGTGCAGTGTCATCCACTTTGGTAAAAACTGCGTACCCATGAACTACCACATAGGCAGCAATCTACTTAACACCGAATGTGTGATAAGAGACCTTGGGACCCAAGTGACAGTAGTCTCTCCTTTGATAGTCACATCACCACAGTAGCCAGGAAGCCCTTCTATGTGGCATACCTCATCATAAAAGGGTTCTCATCCAGGAAAAAAGAGGTCATTGTTCCCCTCTACTCGACACTCCTTAGACCCATTATAGAGTACAACGCCCCTTTTGGAATGTACCTCACAAGACATCTGCAGCAGCTGGAAAGGCCACAGAAGTACCTCACAAAGAGGATTACTGGCCTCAAACCAATGCCCTACACTGACCACCTCAGAAAACTCCAGCTTTACTCCGCAGCATATTGTCTACTCTAAGGTGATCTCTGCTTAACATATAAAGCTATGTCAAACCCGGAGCTGTTGGACATGCTACACCTAAAGAAATCCCAATCCATCTGAGCTACATGCTCTAGGGACCTAAACCTTGTCACCACAATAAACAGGACATGCTGGAAGGATAGATTCCTGTCCAAGAGACTTCCCATACTCTGGAACAGGCTACCCATCTATGTCAAGCAAAGTTCTTCATTAGCACTCTTCAAGAAAAATCTTGATGAGTGGATGGGAAATAGGAAATACACCCCAGGGATCACTTTTGTGTCTCTGCTCGACAGTGGCACAGGAAAATAACTTTCTTGGGTGGCATAAGCCAAGGAATCTTGTTGGCTAGGCTTACTTAGGCTCTTGGGCTAATAGCCTAGTACCTACCTATGAACCTGTGATCCTATGGCTGAAACATTTGAGACAAAAACTGAATAGAAGAGGGCCCAACTTTGAACCCCAGGGGATGCAACTAGTAGCATTTTTTTACTTCCAGAAAAAGATACTTGGAACTCTAACTACACCAGTTCCATTAGTCTCTTGTGGCTCTCTTTATGGCTTGGTCTGTTCATGTTTTGACTGCAGTAATGTAGTTTACTTGGGGCTTTTGAGGAACAAGTTTGACTGACTTCAAATTGTCCAGCACTTTGTGTTATGGTTACTTATGGGTACTAGTGTACTAATCACTACCCCATAGTTTGGGGGGTGGAGGGGCTACTCTGGAAACCCATTCAGTTTTGTAGTTTAAATTTTTTTTTTGGATCTGAATTGTTTGGGTCCTTCCTACCATTCCTTACTATCAGCCAAGTGGACTGCTTTTAGTCACCATAGTGGCTTAGCCATTAGTGTACTACCCCCATACACAAACAAACAAACAAACAAACAAACAAACAAACAAACAAACAAACAAACAAACTAAATAAATAAATGATAATAGCTTTTACCTGTGATTTGAGACTCAGGCTGCTGGATCAATTGCTTAGCAAACTTCACATGTAAGGAATTTATAATCGTGATGGCTGTGGAAATGTTCCAGCTTGGCCTACCTCAACTAGTCTCTTAAAACCTATCTGCTTTACATTGCTTGCTCTGATCAGGTAATCGTTAGTGTTTAGATAAACTTCTTGGCTCATTTTTATAAAATTTATTTTTGTTTTACCTTTGTATATTATCATTTGTCAATATCCAAGTAAAACACCAAAGGACACACCACGAGAAGTGAGAGTAAAACCGTCTTTTATTCCATACAAAACAAGAGAAAGATAAGCGCTTTCGCGTGCGCTGTGCACGCTTCTTCAGATCTAATTAAACAACAAATGCAACCTTTCTTAAATAATAAATAACAACCAATAAAAAGCACACTTCAATCTAAACAATGTGATTCAACTGGGGTAGTAACCAATTCATCAATTAGCAATTTATAGCATCTCTATAAAAAATGTATTGTGTAACATGATGCTTCAGCTCAACCTGAACTCTGGTATATTACAATTTCACCTAGGAATATACAATCATTTATTGCAGTCATTCAACTTACGTGCCTTACTTCAATGCCAATAAAACACTCATTCCATTGAGGTCATTTGTTGTTGATAGCTATTGTGAAAACTAAAAAAGAGAGACGTCACTAATCATTCCCTGTCTTTTCAACAGGCTACTGTCAAAAAGGCATCTTTACCATGGCAACCCGTCCGAGATAATACAAAGGACAAAATGTAAAGTGTTGATTGTTAAAACATGGAAATTCTCCGTAAAGAGAGATGTAACTCTGAAGGCATAGTAAAATATAAAAATCAGAGACACATAGAAAATCACGATCTATAAATATGCAACTGTACCTATACTACTTGGTATGAATGGTGTAAATTCAATTGAAACAATGTCACTAACAAAATACAATCGCGAGACGCTGAAACGTCTCGCGCGAACTAGATAGAATAGTGCACATAAAATCTGAAATAAAAATGCATATTAAAAACAAACATATGAAAAATTTGTAAGACATAAACAAGTATTTACTCATGGCATTTAAATCTTAATGTAAACACTAGTGATCAAAGAATATGTAAAAATACATGTTGAAAACTGATCAATGACTTATGTAGCGTTCTCTATGGAACTAGCTGACGAGTTGCTCCACTACAAATGCAAGTGCTCAAAGTACATAAAGCACAATCGCATATAATGTCTTTATGCAAAAATATAACATATGAACAAAACTTGATAATAACAATTAAAATATGTACTATTAAAAATATATGACAAAAATTACACTAATAAATAAATACTTTAAATTGACAAACGCTACTAGTCATATATAATAATTCAAATATTATTATAGGTATTAATTATGAGATTTAACATTTGTTAAATTATCATTTGTAATATGCCTAGTGTTTAGGCGCAGCAAAAATGTGAATTTAAATGGGATATTTAAGATTCTGTTACCCTACAATTCAAATAACTCTGTATCTATCAAGAACATAACTTGTTATTTGCATAATTTAGCATGAAACAAGTTCAAGTTCTAAAATCTAAGTTACTGGAAAATAAATATGATTTTTATAGCCATTGATATTTTAAGTACATTTTATGTGTGATCTCTGTAACTTAGACTTTTTATTTGCAGTATATTAAAAAATACCTATCCCATTTGAATACATCTTATTTATTACTAAGACAAGATAACTCAATCAAAGTTATTTCTACTTTTTAAATATACCAAGCAAACAAATAAACAATTAAAGCCACAATACCACCACTTCAATGAGCACTTTCGATCTAAACATAAAACAGGAACTTCATCAGATTACTATTTCCTATTTTATAAATTTGTCCACTACTACCACGTGGCCATAAAGTTAATTACATGAATGAAAAATCATTTCCTTAGAACTACACAACACATTATTATATTGGTAGCAATAATTTATTTTTCTTGTAGTTAATTAGTTACAATATACATTAGGGTCTATTTGAAATATTTTATCAAGGTCTTAAAATGTAAGCAAAATAAATCCATCATCAGCAGCTTCAGTCCCTGAGGTGTAGAAACACATTACCTTTGATAAGCTAGAATTCCTCTTATTGGTTCATAGGTGTTTACTAGGCTAACGACCACAAGGGCCTTTTTAAACCTAGCCATGCATCCCAAATCTCTGACAAGTTCTGGTACTCTTGATAAGTGTAAGCAGGGGCTTGGAAGATGAAACATTTAAAAGCAGGGTTCTGGAAGATGAACAATTTACAGGTTACTTATGTCCATTAGAGACACAATCATACAAAATTAGACACATATAATGTCTAAGTTGCTGTGTATTTTATACTAGGTCTGGAAATATGACCTGAACATGTAACATAAAAGTCAGAATTGGATCTAGCAACAGGGACTGTCTTCATGGAATGTTCAACTTTGGGGACATCTGGGACATTATCAGGAATGGGAATGGATACTGCGACATGTTCTTCTGTACGATAATTGTCTGGGTTGCTCTTAGATTTAGAGTCTGTATCACAAGTACAATGCTGCAATATCATTTCTGATACAGAAAGATGTCGGCAGTCTCTCCTGTACTCTATACCCTCAGATTTCACTAAGTAGACTCTTGGCTTGGTACATATATCTCTCACTTGAACAATTTGATCAAAGCCTTTCGACGTTTGAATTCTCACTGTCTCTCCTTCTTGTGATGGACAAAGAAATCTGCTCATTTTATCATAGCTGGACTTCTGAGAAGAATGCTTCTTAAAGAAAATTGGGCTTTGATTGCTTTGTTGTTTTTAGCATTAGGCAAACTAGAACTGATAGGCAAGGTTGTTCTGGTTTGCCTAGATGGAAGTCTCTGAGCAGCCGAGCCTAGTTGGTTGTTATGAGGTTTATTTCTGAGATTGAGTAAATTCAAGAAGATATTGGTATTCTCACACTTTGACCTCTCCAACAATTGCTTTGCACTCTGTACTGCATGTTCAGCAAGGTCATTTGACTGAGGATATTCAGGACTGCTAGTAACATGAATAAAGTCCCTCTCTTTATCAAGTCTCTGAAACAATTGACTGGTAAACTGAAAACTGTTATCAGAAATAACTTTGTGTGGACTACAGTGGACTGAGAAATTATGTTTCTTCTTAGTAATAGCAAATTGATCTCAAACCAGTTTGAATAAGAGTCTACCAACACTAAGTAATGTTGACTGTTCCACTCAAATATGTCAGTTGCTACTGTTGACCAAGGTAGTTCAGGAATTTGGCTTAGCTGAAGTGTCTCTTTTTGCAAATGCAGCTTAGTACTGTTGCACACTGAACAAGAAGAAAGCACTTTATCAATGTCTTTTGCTAGAGAAGGCCAAAATACTAGCCCTCTTTCCCTTCTTTTGGTAGAATCGGAACCTGGGTGGCCATGATGCAAAATCTGAATGCATTCACATTTCAGGGAAGTAGGAACAACACCTTTTGGACTTTTGAAAATGTTACCATCTTCCATCAGCATCTCATCTCTGTATGGAAAGTAAGGTTGTACTTCTGGTGGTTCACAGGATTGCTTTGAAGACCATCCTACATTCATGAAGTGGTTGAGCTTTTGCAAAATTGGATCATTCTTTGTATGATCTCTCAGCTCATCAAGACTCTTGGTAGAAAAAATGATGTACTTCCTTGACATCAAAGTCAGAATTCTCTGCATCAAGCTGTTCTGTGGTATTTCTGGGAGATCTAGATAAGTAATCAGCCGGATAAAAAAGTTTACCTTGTGTACGGACCATTTTGAAATTATACATTTGCAATTTGAGCATCATTTTTTGTAGTCTTGCTGGAGCTGAATGTATAGGCATCTTTAAAGTAGTGACTAGAAGTTGATTAGTTTCTATCTGGATTGCTCGGCCTTAAACATAATCATGAAACTTTGAACATGTGAACACAATTGCCAAAATTCCTTCTCACTTTGAGCATACTGCATCTCAGCTTGGGTAAGAGTTCTAGATGTGTAGGCAACTGGTCTTCCCTCTTGAAGAATAACTGTGCCAAGACTGAACATTGAAGCATCGCAGAAAGAAGTATTGGTTTGTGGACATCATAGTAACTTAATATGTAGGCAGGTTAGGAATTTGCTATTTGAGATTATCAGATGCTCTCTGGTGTTTTTCTAACCATGACCATGCAACATTTTTGCATGTCAGCTCTCTTAAAAGTGGTGATAACTCACTAAAGTCAGGGATAAATTTGCCCAAATAGTTAACTATACCAAGAAAATGCTGTAAGGCTTGGACATTGTCTGGAGCTGCCATCTCAAGACTGGCTGTTTGCTTGGAAGGATCTGGTCATAAGCCTGTACTGGTAAACAAATGATCTAAATAAGTAACTTCTGTTAGTCGGAATTTACACTTCAGAGTATTGAGCATTAAATTCACTTCACACACTCTGTCCAGAACTTTTCCTGAGGTTTCTGTCATGCTCTGCTTCACCATTACATCCAAAGAATAAATCATCAACTATTATTGCACATGGGTAGCCTGAAAAAATTTGCTCCATTGCACACTGAAAGACTTCACTGGCAGAATCTATTCCAAAAGGCATCCTGAGGAATCTGCATCTACCAAATGGGGTACTGAATGTAGTCAGTAGTGAAGATTTGCAATCAAGCATTACTTGTCAAAATGAACTCTTTGCATCTAAGGCAGAAAAAATAGTGGCATTTGGCATAAGGGTTGCAGTCTCCTCAATTGTATGCATAGGATGATGAGGTCTTTTTAATGCTTTGTTCAAGTCTCTTGGGTTAATGCATATTCTGATTTCATCTGAAATTTTCAAATGAGCAGCTGCCATGGACAACACCTACTCAGTTGGTTCTGTGACTGGACAAATCACACCTTGCTATACCATTTTGTTTAACTGGACCTTGACTTTGTCCTGCATAGCTATTGGAACTCTTCTTGCTGGTCTGACCACTGGCCTGACCTCTGGGTGCAACTTCATGGAGTACACAACTGGAAGTTTGCCTAGCTTGTCATTGAACACATCAGCATACTCTGACAAAATATTATACGTAAAGTTGAAACTGGGCCATGTGCTTACATGGACTTCTTTGGTAAAAGAAAGCAGTTTCATTCTCAAACTGTCTCTGAGAATTAATAATGACTTTACAGGTCTTTGGACTATATAAAATTGCAAGCTTTAACTGTTCCCAGCCGAATAGCATGAAAGCACTACTGAGCCTTTGGTTTGAATCTCTTGACCTCTATAAGCAACACGCTTCACACAATTCACCAAATTAAATTGCTCACCAACTCTCACTCTAGCAAATGTTTTCTTTCTGCTGACATTACATTACACTTTGAACCAGTGTCTACTTTGAGCTCTGTGGGTTACCATTGATCAGGACAGTACAAAATACTTCATTCTGTGCCAATAAATCTACTGAAGTAACCTTTTCACCAACCACTGATACACCATCTACACAGAAAGCAGGCTTGAAGCTCCCTATATGATCAACTTGCTTTTTTGAGTGACCTTTCTTAATAACTGAGTGAGACTTGCTTGATTTACAAAACTTTTGAAAATGATTCTATTTTTTACACTCGTGGCATTGTTGACCAAATGCCAAGCACTTCTCTGTTTTAGACTCATGGCTGGCTCTGCAATTACGACAGTTATTAATGAGACTTGACTTGAGTTTTGCTGACTCACTCTTATACTGTACTGAGCATGCTCTTTTTTCTGAGCTAGTCTTAGAATTTGCTAGAATACTATGGGTCTTCCCTGCCATACCCACAGGAGTTGCTGCTGCCATGTGCTTAGGCCTGTTTCTGCTTGCCACTTGTTGCATGCTGTCTCGTTTGCTCTATATGCTGCTCATACCATGATCTTATCACTTGCAAGCATACTTGTGTCCTTTCTGTGAGCTCATGGATTTGACAAACCTCTATGGCTTTGCTTAATGTTAAATCACTGTCCTGAAGCAAAATCTTACTCACTGCAGCACTATTAACACCACACACAATCCTGTCCTTTATTAACTCATCTTTCAAGTCATCAAATCTACACATTTTAGTTTTACTTCTCAAGTCAGTGATACAAGCTGCAAAAGTTTCACCTGGCTTTTGGTCTCTTGTATAAAATAAGTACCTCTCTAATGTAACATTTGTCTGGGGGTTGGACATTTCTCTAAATTTGTGTTTCAAGCACTTAGGGTCTTCCCTTGATTCAGTCGGTACCACAGTATGATGGTTTCCCCCTCTCCTGCATATATTTTTGGTACATGCACAAATGAACGCTCTCTTTAAATACCTTCTGACCCAGCTAAGTTAAGCAAAATGAATGCCTTTGTACGTGCATCTTTGTCAGAAAAAGCTACTTGTATGAAAATATCTTATTCCTGCTTGAATACTCTCTAATTCTCTGCTATATTATGTTCAAACACAAGTGGACTTGGTCTGCAAAATGTCTCTGCCACATCAACACACTGTAGTGAAGGTGCTTGAATGTATGAACACACACAAATATATATGCCAGAACTTTATGCCAGTACTTGTAATTATGCCCAATAGCACAACTCTTTGAAATAACTACTTTGCCAAATAAGTCTCTGTAGAACAAGAACACTCTGAAATCTCTGTACTTTACGAAACCACTCTTATCAGTGTAAGAAATACTTCAAAACGACTGTACTTTGTGAATAAACTGTACATGGCAGAAAAAGCTCAGAGTAAGAAACACTTTGAGATAAATGCACTTTAGAAATAAACTGTACACAGCACATGAACTTTTGATAATGGCTGTACTTTTGTGAAATAACTGCACAGTGTAAGAAACATGCTGAAATGGTGGCTATCTGCGAATAAATGCACAGAGCACAAGTAACTTTCTGAAATGGCTGTACCTTGACTGCACTTTGCAATATAACTGTAGTTTGCACATAGCTAACTCTTTGAAATAATTGCACTGTAATAAAGCACAAGGTCTGCAAACACTTTTCACATAATGCTTTGAAAGGCTTTGGGTCAATGTGAAATAGTAGCCTGTGCCCGTTTTACTTTAAACATGCTTGTGATGCAAACCAACAATACTTCTGAGCCCCATATGGATAGTTTTGCTAGTTTTATCAAATATTGTGGTTTTGAACATTTCATTTAATTAATAATGCAGTTTGTGCCTTTCATTTGTTTAATATGCTTTGTACTACTCATTTGATTGTTAATGCCTTTTGTGCAATTTCATTTTCTTTGCCATATAAATCATTTGTGAAATTTTCTTTATCTTCAGCTTGTTTCTGGCCCTTTTTAGCTTATCTGTGCTCTGTTTCACTCAACCTGCTTAGTCTGCTTCACCTTCAACTCAGCACCTCATGGCTTGAAGAAGTAGCTCTTGTAATTCCGGTTCTGGCACCATGTCGCTCATCTGGTCAGGATAAAACAGATGAACATTTGTGGGTTCTGTTCAAGCAGCTTTATTACACACAAACATATCAGAAATGAGACTTTGTAACTTAAACTTAAATAAACTTATAAACAGACTGACTACCACATTCATACATGTTAACACTCTGGCTGTTCTCTCAAAATGGCACTGCTGCCTGTACATGCTCTGTATTTATATGCATGTGCTACATCTACAAATGCTTTTTAAAAGTACATTCACACACTCTGATCTACAGATGCCAAGCCAGGGATGAATTTCCTGTTCTCCATCCAATTGTCCAAGTTACACTTGAATTGTGTTAGGGAGGAACACTGCTTCACATGAATGGGAAGCCTATTCCAGAGACATAGTAGTATCTGGGATACATACCTGGATCTCTAGCAGGTTCTATTTATATCACAGGCAAGGTTTATGTCTTTAGAATAGGTGATTATTGTGCTGTTTGTTTTGTGGATATGCAGGAGGTCCATCAGATTGGTGTCTTCCAATACCTTGTATGTCAGGCATGGATCTGCCCTCAAGAGCTTGTAGGAGACAGAATACAGGGATAGGGCCTTGAGGCAGTCTTCACAGGACATTTTACTGTATTCTTTTAGTGAGGAAACTCTGTGGACATTCTATTTGTTGGATATGCCTGGTTAGGTACATACCAAAGGGGACATTGTTCTCAATGATAAGTATGATGAATGCCAAACACGCTGGAACAATATCTTCCTTGGACCTAGATGTCATTCCTTTGTTTATAAGTTGTGCAACATAGAATGATTTCCTCACTACTCTAGACACATGATGGTCAAAGGCTAGATTACTGTCTAGCTATATCCCTAAGTCACTGACTACTGGGTCAACTCTAAGGAGTGTGTTGCCAATATGATAGTTACCAAGGTGGATGACTTCCCAAATGATACTATTATGGCTTTCTTGACATTTAGTTTTAGTCCATGGCTTTGACAGCAGTTGTTTGTCTGTGTCAGCCCTTCCTGGAGAACATTTGTGTAGGTGTGGGATTTAATGACAGCTCCTAATTTTCAATCATCTGCAAATTTAGTCAGACTGAGACCATTGACATTGGCCTTGACATCAGAGAAGTAAATGCCAAAAAGGAGTGGTCCAAGGATCGATCCCTGAGGGACTCCACTTGTGACTGGCCTATTTGTAGAGGTGGACTCCCCAATTCTAACTTCCTGGGTCCTGTCTGTGAGCTTGTTGAATATCCACTGGTGATATATGGATTTGTATCTAACCTCTTGAGTTTGTCAACAATTCCCAAGTGGGGTATTGTGTCAAATGCTTTGGCCAGGTTAAAGTAGGCAGTGTGAACCATTTTGCCCTGATCCATTGCTTTGGTGACCTTCTCAAAGAACTCCACCAGACTGAGTAGGCATGATCTGCCCTGATGAAACCAAATTGGGTTGGATCCAGTGTCTGGAGGTTTACTATATCATTATGAGTCTACTTTACATCAACAAAATGACACTTACTCAAAACCCATTTCAATGAGATGAAAACACTGACAGCAACAAATCTCCAATGTCCCAGAACACCGACTGTTCACTCTAGGGAAGTAAACTCTCAGCCATGCTGTTTAACTTTGCCCTTTAACCCCATGGTAGTGCAATCTCAGATTTGGTATACTTAGTTAGGAAGGGGTTTGGGGGGTGAAATCCTCCATATGGGTGGGTTTGGTTTTCTGTCATTTCAGTGTTTGTTTCTGATGGCTGAATGGTTACTTTCCTGTAGTCAACAGTCAGTGTTCCAGGACATCGGTGTTTTGCTGCTGTCTTTGTTTTTGCCTTGGTGAAATGGCTTTCGGGTAAGTGGCATTTCGTTGATGTAAAATAGACCCATCATTATTGATGATTTTCATGATAATTCTTTCCATGGTTTTGCATATAAGACTAGTGAGACTTATGGGTCTGTAGTTTTCAGGGTCTGTAGATGCCCCACCTTTGTGCAGAGAGATGACTATTGCTGTTCTCCATTCATGAGGCACAGAGCCTCCTTGGAGGCTACAGTTAAATAGCAATTGTAGAGGTCCTGATAGGTCATGTTTCATGCTATTTAGAAAGCAACCTGGAATATTGTCTGGGCCCATTGATGCAATGTTCTTGGCCTTTGAGAGAGACCATTAAGGACCTGTTCCCTGGTGATAGCAGGGGGAGTTACATTTGATGGTATTTCCTGAGAGAAGGTTCAGGAGGAGAGAGGGGTAAAGTTGGAGATGAATTTGTCAGCCAGTAGGTCTGCTGTATCTTCTGGTTCAATATAGGTTGCTCCATTTGCAATGACTTCTGCACAAAACTGTGCATTGCCTTTGTGGTTGTGGACATAACTAAATAATACTTTGCGGTTGTCCTTGGCCTGAGAGGCCAAACTTACCTCAGATTTGGCTTTGGTATATTTTATTTGCCCTCTGAGTTGTTTGTTTAGTTTGATGAGAGGGCTTTTATCCTGCTGGGTGCTGCACCTCCTAATTTTTGCCATGATTTTCTTCATTCTGTTATACAGCCTACTGAGTTTGTGATTCCACCAGTTTGGCTTGCTTTTTGAGTTAGTTCTGTACTTCTTTCTGGTGGGTGCAGCTGCCTCTATGCAGCTATTAGCATGCTTGTATAGGTAGGGTTCCTGTGAACAGTTCTGCATAGACAGTAGTGTTCTCAGGGTTTTTTGGGGGTTGATATTTTGCCAGGTTATCACTTAATAGTAAGAAGTTAGCTTTAGAGTATTTTCTGAATATTCCAGGGTTAGCTAGTGATCTAGGTTTCATTTTTACTTCAGAAGAGACTATTTTGCTGTCTGACCTTTCCAGGGAAGACATCACGCTTAGAGGTGTGCAGCACTCTCCCATATTAGTGAGGACCAGATCCAGTATGGCTGCACCCCTGGTTGGTGTACTGACAATCTGGTCTAGGGAGTTTGTGTTTACAAAATCCAGGAATCTCTGTGCCTGTACATTTGGTGTCGTATAGGCTTCCAAGTTAACTAAACAATATTTCTCTGTGCTGTTATTTAAAACTCTTCTTTTAACTGTTAACATTAGCAAAGCTATTGGAAACAATTTAACCAGGAAACATATGAAATTCTAACTTCTATAATGTGTTTTATTATTTAATTATAGCTCTATAGTGATCGTAGGAAGGTTCAGCAAAGCTCAGATGGACGCAGTACATACTGTTGTTACTAACATGCAGTCAGTTATGTATGACAATGATGGTTCAGAGACTTATTGTTAATGAACATTTTGAGCAAAATACAGCAAGATGAATCTGTTATTTATTTATTTTTATTTAATTTATTAGTAATTGGACTTGCTGGCTGACATGGGCTATGTCCTCAGTCCCCTCTTGCAGATTGCATAGTTCAACTAGTAGCGTGTATAACATAGAGCTGTTTGAAGAGGAGTGGGCCAGCCAACTTACAGCATGCCCACCTTTGTCAGGGGACACTGACAGGTATCCATCACCAGTGCTTTGACTAGGCAGGGTGCTCTGAGGTACCACAGTGGGTGCCACAGGTTTGGGGGCCAGCTTCCTGTCTACTTCATTCATGGCGAATTACTATTTCTGTTAAAGATGGTGTTAAGCTATTTTGGAAATGATCATATTTATCCTAATATTGTCAATTATGATTATTTAGTGTGTGTGTCTCTGTCTGTCTGTCTGTCTGTGTCTCTCTCTCTCTCTCTATATATATATATATATATATATGTAGATGGGTTATCTTTAGTATGTCGACAACCCACTAAATCGAATTCCACTTCTCCGACACAGCAGAACATTGACAAATGAAGAGCCAAAGTTTCCTGCATGGTAAGTTACCATTTGGCCATCCAGAACTGAAAAATTGCCATTAAACTGACTACACAAATGTGGGGGGCTATGCCCCCCACATGCCCCTAACTTAATATTCCAACTCCAAGAATGCACTACTGTGGGGGTACAGGGCAAAGTTCAGGTGGATGGCCAAATGGTAACTTACCATGCGGGAAACTTCGGCTCTTCATTTGTCGATGTTCTGCCATGTCAGAGAAGTGGAATTCGATGTAGTGGGTTTTCGACATACTAAGGGTAACCCATGTAGACACACACACACACACACACACACACACACACACACACACACACACACACACACACACACACACACACACACTCATACATATATAGTATAGTTACTGCATATAAATACACTGAAGTTCAAGACTTCACCTTGTAGTAGGGAAGTGTTGTAGGCAGGTTAGCAGGTTATACAAAAAATACCAGCACTCCTATGACATGGTGGACACACTGAACATCTTACTAAAATCTTACCTAAGTAGAGCTACCCCACTGAAATCATCAGTAAAGCAGACCCTGGGACCCACCTAGAGATGGGACATGTCATATGAACATATGCCATCACAGAATGAATTTCTCTATGCGGGTCAGTGGCTGGGGACACTAGAATGATGTAGTCATCAGAAAGCTTGGCAGTAATAAGACAAAAAGGAAGAATTCTTAATAGTGTGAATATGAGGTCGATATTTTGTGCCTATACTTTTGACCACAGTTTATGTAAGGCTTAGAAATGGAAGGGAACTGAAAAGGGGAGTATGCACATATTAGGGTTGTGACTTTAGAGGATGGCACTGGAACAATATTAATCCAGAGAGACATGAAGATTCATGTGATTTGAGTCTGACAAAGTCTTGTTACCCTCCCGTACAGCCTGTGCAATGCAGACCATGCAAAGCATCAAATAGAATTGTGACAGTCATAGAAAGCTTGGCAAATTCAGCACAGCACATTTTGCCTATAGTTTAGACGGAGTACTGTGGGAATATAATAAAAGTGGTATGGAGAGAAAGCTAAGTAAATGGATATATGGCATTTGCATAAAGCAAGCAATGCTGATCATCACTGGGGCATTATGGATTTTGTAAGCATTTCCTCCAGTGCTACTTAGTTGACAAATAAGTCTTCTATTTAAAAAAAAAAAATAGAAAATCTAGTTGAAAACCCAATTTACATTTTTAGTCTGGAAGACTTTGCAGTAATATGATCATAGAATTCTCAGTACTAAAATCTTATCCAGAACCCATGATAAAGACATGAGTTAATGATAGCAACAAACAAAACCAATAGGAAAAATGGCTCAATAAGAATTGAAGGACTCACTAAATACAGAAGACAATAAACTATGAATGTCTCTGTTCTTTAGTTTAGTATACAATGTGGGAAAATATTCTGCTTCATGCTTGAGGTCTTTCAAAGTCTGGCAAACTGAGTCAAGAATGCCTTACAAAAATGCATACAGCTGAACAAAAGAGATGGTCCCCAGACACAGCAGTTGAGTGACTGCTAATCACAGACACAATGGGTATTTGTCCAATAGGAGATAATGATCATTGTAAAACTAGGTAGGGAAATTTCATCTTTGGCTGGTGAGGGTAAACTCTGAGCTCCAAAAGTAGTAAGGCAGGGAGGGCATGGAGTTTTAGGGCAATGGCATTTAATGACTGACAAAATGAGTGTGAGGATTGGAGAAGGGCTAATGGATAGGGCATGTGACTGTTTGGAGGCAGATGCTAATCACTAACTGATTGCAGTCTGTACAACTGGACCTCAGTTCACCTTTAGGGACTCTGAGCATCGTGCAGTCAGGCATTGGACTTAAGAAAGAGCAGTAGAGAATTGCCTGCTATATTCGAGTAAGCCAGGAAGTGCCAACACTTCTTAGGTGGAAAAGGAGAATCATCATTGCAAGGAAACATGAGAAAGACTGCTAATACACCTTGGTCACAGATGAGATTGAAATGACCTCAGAACAATGTGTGTCCTGCTAGCTTTTTAGGCTTGTAGAGCAAATAGCACAATGGCCACTTTACAAAAAGCAGGGGACTTTAGGATGCTATAGAGTACCTGCCACCATTTGTCCTTAACCATCTGTTTCATACACTCAGAGAAGGCTGGTTTGAGAATTTACTGTTTAGTACTCTTTCTTTAGAGCAAGCCCCAGTGAAAGAAATATTCATGGATTACATCTATGAGAAAAGCATCACAAAGGTAACACTTATGACATGGCTGAGATCAGCAGCACACTACATACATGCTAATAATGAAAATGTCTGTGGCAGCATTATGTTCAGCTGATAATACAGCAGTTCTTCACAAAAACTTGTTGGCATCTATGCAAAATGATGTCACAGCTGAGACAAATAAAATCTCAGTCCAATATTACAGTCCCCCATATCAACATGGAAAAGGCATGCATAAATAGATACAGGGATATTGCCTCACATGCTGTGTGCCTGGCACCATTTCTCACACATACTACAGCAACAACTATAATGTGTTAGAAATTCCCTATGATGTTACAAACATGCACAAAGGTTTGCTTGTGGCATTCACTGTTTTTTTCCTATTTCCATATAAACATTTTATACCAGCACTAATTTGGTACTTTTTCTGTTTTATTAACCTGTGATGAATTTAGCACCATCCATGCTACTGGATGGTGTTAAATTAATCACAGCCTAGGAACACAATAGTCATTGACATTGCATATCAGTCTTGACAACAGCTTAGGTATCATCATGGAACCTATATTTAATATCCATATTAAAGCCATGGTAACTGATGATTCAAAGCAAGAAGGAGTCTGCAGAGAACAACTGAATGCATGAGAATAACTGGAATGGGATTGGGCTCTATTATGGCAGGTCAATCACTGATTGTGATCAATCAAAAGCTGGCATCAGTTCCTTTGATCTACAGAGTACCTCACTACCCAATCAGTATAGCCAGTACTTGTTTAAATTGTATCTTTCAGAGCTATCTTTTTCATCTGAAGTATTCTAAAGTCTGTATGCAGATGGTTTGAAAATGGTTAAAGTATGTGTTACAGATAAGGAATGTATGCAAAAGTACTTGACAAAATTGGCCATTTGGGCACACGAGAATAATATGCCAATAAATACATCAAAACTAAGCATATGAGATTTGGCAGACATAAAGTGAAAGTTGAATATTTAATACAGCACACCGTGCTTGAGACTGTAGAGTCATTTAAGGACCTGGGTATATGGGTAGTTCCAGGTTTGAGCTTTTCTAATCATATCAACCTATTGCTTAATGATTGTTATAGAACTATGGATTGTATGAAAAGATTTATATAAAGTCTAGGAAATTAGAAATAATGAGGTTATTGTTTGTTAGTTAAATTAGACCCAAACGTGAGTATGGAGTAGCAATATGGCAACCTTATAAGAAAACAAGCATGAGTAAACTGGAAAGAGTACAGCAGAATTACACCAAGGGCATCCGTGGATGTGAAAAAGTTATTATGAAAGATTAAAATACCTGAATTTGTACAGTAATCTCATTTGATATTTTAGATGATACCTTATTCAGGTATATAGGGCATTAGAGACAACTACTCTGGGAATATTTGGGGTTATCAAAATGCATAGAGACTCATCAGACAACTTATGTAGAAGATTCTATAGGAATGAGAAGTTTACTAATTGGTTCTGTGACAGACTACCAAATTACGTTAAAGCAAGCAGTAGTTTAGATATCTTTAAGAAAAGCCTGGAGATTTATTATTGTCTGTGATTGAAATATCTGTATGTATCTGTGTATGTAAGTAATTTGCCAGTACTTTTGTCAAACTATCATAAAATATCAGATTTCTTCAATGTTTTTTTTTATTTGGTTAAGGTAATGTTGCACTTCCATTACACATACTCAGCTCCTCTGTCATTCAGCTCTGTATGATCGTTCTACAAAAATAAAATTTAAAAAGTTTGGTTATTATGTAATCATCTGATTACCTTTAAGAAATAAATGCCAAATTAAATTACCTATGTGTTATACTGTCATGTGTGAAGATGGCTGACAATTTCTGTAATTTTAGCACCGTTCCACAAATAAACAAATAGCAAAAATAATGCCATAAACTACACAATAGCAGGAGTATAGCTGCCAACATCCCAAGCCTCTTTTTAATCATTCATTCCTAAACCATACTGTCAGCATTTTGAGTCTTAGGTTGCTTTTGTTAACATAACATTATGCTACTAGTATTATGTCACAATGACAGAAAGCTCTGTATTAGATTAATGCATCATATTACAGTGCAAAGGAACAAACAAGTGTGACCCTTTCTGGCAAAGCAATTTGATATGCTGCATTTGCTACATGGTACAATCTATTGTGTCTGTGTTATTGCTACATTCTAAAATGTATTAGATTATAACAGACCTCACCCATTCATGAAACCTGAATCTCGTAGTATGTTCTTACTTTCTGTATAGCCTTTCAGAAAACACCCTGCATGTAAACTGAATCCTTTTATTTACTAACATCTTCTCTGCTGCCTGTATAAATGTTAAAAATAAGATCTCAGATATGCACCTTTACTGGATTCATACAGTGTTTTCTTTCTTTGGCACATTATTAAATTAGATGACGTTAGTATACGAAGAGAGTGACAGGTATGGTTTCATTCTTTATTTTGTCACAAACTCTCTTAAATCTGATGCTAAATTTGTTGTAAAGTGATGGGGTTTCTGTGCTAAAAATGATTAGTGGTTCAGGTTTCTGCGCAGATTTTGAAATAAACCTTGTTATTAAAAATGGCTTTTAAATTTGAAATAATGTTAAAGCAGTGCTAAGAGATGTCTCTGTATGTATCAATATTATAAAGACTTGAAGTTTACTTCAAGAAAGCAGAAACAGCAGGAGAGTTAATGAATTTTTAATTACTGTTTCTTTTTTGTCTTCTCAGAAGTGCCTTGAACTCCTAAAACCTTAAAAAAGTCAATTATAGTAATAGTCTATAGCAGTAATGCACTCATAGTATGTAAATGCCGTTACTCTACAAATGAAATTGAGTTTGTAAAGTGAGACTGCAGTGAATACATCTATTTACTGCTGCAAAATGCAATATCATTAATGAAGCTTGAAAGAGAGCATTCAACATTATAACTTTTAAAAGCCAGAAGCAAAATAAAATATTTGCTTGCACACGCACACACACAAAAAAAAACAGTCTCCTCAACAGGCAGACATACACTCACAGTCATACACAATTATGCAACCAGTTTACACATGCACACACACACATGCGCACCCACATGGACGCGCACACACACACACACACACACACACACACACACACACACACACACACACACACACACTACGATTACTGCTGAGCTGTCACAAATTTGGTCTCAAAGTATTTCCTAATTCAGAAATTAATTAAATTGTACAGATTTAAAAACTGACAATCAAAACCTTTCTCCTAAAATATAAACAAGACCCTAATGGTGATATCACTTTTGAAGTATTTGTTCATATAGCATTTTCAAGACCTACTCTATCCTGACCTTTATCAAAAATTCATTATAAAGTATACTAAAAATATATGTTAGTATACATGATTACATTTATGAAGCTACTTTATAGGGTTATTACATTTAGGAAGGATGCAAGAAATGCACATTAAGTTTTTCTGTACTGATTCCTTGCTACACATTTTTGGTCAAGCAAAAAACAGAGCAATTAAAACAGCAACATTAATCTTCTAACTCAGTGCAACAGTTAAGGATAACATGTAAGACGTTCAGCATCACAGAATGATGACAAACATTTTACATGGTTTCTTTAGGCAAAATCCAACACATAATGAGGTGAGACTGAGCTATTTAATTATTAGTCAAACCTCTATAGGCGAAAATTATCACAGTAATTTTAATAGGCTCAGTACCTGTCATAGTAAGATTTCCAAAATGTCTGTGTTAATCATTAGTTTAGGAAATCATAAACATGAATGCATATTACATATAAGCTTATTATATGTGCTATAGCAATTCACATGTGAATATGGATTATACACAGGGGCATGTTATAGGCATTTTAAAACGTACTGTACAGATACACCTTATAAATGGGATTATTATATGTGGTTTAGTAAGTCACATATGATTATAAGGTATAAATGGGCTTATAGATGGTTTACTGAGTCATGCATGAATATAAGGTATAAATCAACTTATTATAGCTGGCTTAGTAAGTCAAACATGGATGCATGTTTTATATGAGCTTATTATAAGTGGCATAATTATGAATACACATTGTATGTGAGCTTGCTACAGTTGGCTTTAGTAAGTCAAACATGAATAAAAGTTATACATGAGCTTAAAAGTGGCTTAATAAGTCACATACAAATCCACATTATGTAAGAACATAAAGGGAGGTTGGTAATTCATATGTGTACATTATATGAGCTTATTATGCATAACTGGTTTAATAAGTCATATCTAAATATATGCTATAAATGAAAAGAAATGCCTATAATGTTTACTGTGGATTACAAGAATGATGGAGCATAATACTTCTAACATATTCAAAAAGTGAGTATGTAGAACAGCAATAACAGACTAGTAACCATTTATGCACACACACAAGTTATAAAAAATAAACTCTAAAAATAAATTTGATGTTTTGAATGCCTTCTGTCAGGAATCAGAGCTTTATTTAATGCGACATGTGAAGCTAGGAAAGGCACCTGACATACCCAGAAGCACTGCCTACCAGGTGTGAGGTGTTGCCTACCAGGTGTAAGGAGTGTTCAAACAACAATATATTTTACTGAAAGCATGAAGCCCAGTGAGTAACATTCTGTCAGGAGTTTCAGGATGTATATAAAAGTTTTCTTTTTACTTCACATTCTTTTTTTTTTTTTTTTTTTTTTAATGTCACTGTTTCTCTTCGCTCATGTGCAGAGAAGTACAGCCTTAACTCAACAAAGCATTTACAAAGTGTGTTCTATGGGTGGTTACAATTAATCTCTTTCTTACAGCTGAAAAAGGTGCCTGAAATAATATCAACAGTATGTCTAAATTGTTAAATATTGTTCTTCTGAAAAGACAAGCTTCAGTGTGTTATAATACTATTTATTGTTCTAGTGAAAGTGCAAGTCTATCTGTGTTATAATAAGATGTAATGCTTTACTGAAAGTAAATACCTCTGTGTTATAACACAATGTAGTTTTACTGAAAATACAAGGCTCAGTGTGTTTATGCTATGTACTGTTCTAAGGAAAGTGCAAGCCTCAGTGTGTTATAATACTATGTACTGTTCCAGTAAATCTGTAAACCTCAGTGTGTTATAATACTATGTACTGTTCTAGTAAATCTGTAAACCTCAGTGTGTTATAATACTATGTACTGTTCTAGTAAATCTGTAAACCTGTGTGTTATATTACTATGTACTGTTCTAGTGAATGTATAAACCACTGTGTGTTATAACAATATGTACTGTTCTAGTGAATGTGTAAACCACTGTGTGTTATAATAATATGTACTGTTCTAGTGAATGTGTAAACCACTGTGTGTTATAATACTATTTACTGTTCCAGTGAATCTGTAAACCACTGTATGTCATAATACTATGTACTGTTCTAGTGAATGTGTAAATCACTGTGTGTTACATTACTATGTACTGTTCTAGTGAATGTGCAAACCACTGTGTGTTATAATAATATGTACTGTTCTAGTGAATGTGTAAACCACTGTGAGTTATAATAATATATACTGTTCTAGTTAATGTGTAAACCACTGTGTGTTATAATACTATGTACTGTTCTATTGAATCTGTAAACCACTGTGTGTTATAATACTATGTACTGTTCTAGTGAATGTGTAAATCACTGTCCCCCGGATTCACTAATCCTCCGTGTAAGACTTAATAAGTCTTACTCGGAGGCTGCAGTTGAGCGGTTTGACGTCAGCATGCCATGAATATTCATGAGGGCATGCTGACTCAACAGTAACTATTACACGGACTGAGTAGGAAAGCAGGGAGCGTGTCCGACTGCCAAGCAGTCTAAATGTGCACACCCCTGCAAGGTTTTAAAAAGCATAATGTCAACACACAAGCGCGAGTTCGCTCAAATGTACTTGCACCCAACACCACATTCCCTGACACTGTAAACCCCCATCACACTTATAAAAAATAAATAATTATATATATTTTTTTAAATCCATGATATAGCTGCCCGTATTTGCATGTGTGTGCGCGGGTGTGCCCATTGCTTAGCTAGAGTTAGCAATTCTGACATGGAAGAGCATAAGAAAGAATATTTATGCAACTCACACCAAATTGCAATAGCATAATGGTAGAGCGTATGCACAAAGAGAAGGCATTCACGGTTCGAGTCCCACCACTTTCCTTCTTATTTATGTTTTAAATCAGTATTTGAAATAATACCAGACATATATGATTAAAATTTTATTAAAAGCAGTGACATGGCCAATGTATCAGTGAACAAACTAAATATTTTTAAAGAAACCAGATATATAATAGCCTGCTGTTAAGCAATGCCTTACACAGCTAAACACAGGTGTCCATAGTTTAATAGCGCTTTACCCAGCTAAACAGAGGTGCCCATAGTGTAATAGCGCTTTACCCAGCTAAACAGAGTTGCCCATAGTTTAATAATGCTTTACCCAGCTAAACAGAGTTGCCCATAGTTTAATAGCACTTTACCCAGCTAAACAGAGTTGCCCATAGTTTAATAGTGCTTTACCCAGCGCAATAGAGTTGCCCAAAGTTTAAAAGCGCTTTACCCAGCGCAATGTGTTTGCGCGGACGTGCACGCCGCACCAACCAGAGCACCGTAGGGCACCATGGAGCAACGTAGAGCTAAGTTGCTTAAACACAGCCACACCCCCTAGCCTGTCCAGACAATATTAAAATAAAAGAATGACAAGGTTCGAACTCAGGACTCTGTGCATCATAATCAAAGCACAGAACCACTAAGCCATGACAACATAGGGGAAAGCAGCCACTATTAACATTCATATACATACAAGTGGTAGTTTAACCATTACTAAGCAGGTCTGCAGTCAGCCAAGAATTTTACAAAATGGCCAATCACAAAAAAGTGCGGGAAATGCGGCATATTTAAGTCCCATATGCAGGAATACTCGCCATAACTGATTGTAGATCACATTTGCAGTCAGAATGGCAGGTGCAGGAGAGGTTTCACGCTTCAGAGTGCAACGTTGGAGCATTGAGGAGTCCAAATACATGGTTTGGCTCCTTGTCCACCGTCACGAGTCAAGACTCCTGCAGGGCCAGTTCCAAGGGATGGAGTACAAGGCAGAGGCTTGGAACCGGTTAGCTCGTGACCTCACCAGTACCACAGGCGTTCCTCAGACTGGTGAGCAGGTCCGTCACCACCATGCAGACCTGAAGAGATGAAAGCAAGACCACCTGAACCAGTGGCTACAGGAGGCCTGTGGGATGCAGAATGCCCCACAACTGAGTATGTAGCCATGGAATGCAGTATGTAAGAATTAATAATGGAGTATGTATAACGGATAGGTATGTCTCAATATCCCTTCATTTACTTTACAGCTGCAGGTGACCGTGCTACGAATCAGCAAGCCTATGCTGATGGGCTGCTAAGGCTGCGCCACCAGGCAGGTTAGTGATTATTCTGCATGTATTGTTATATAAAATATGGGAGAGAGCACGAAAGAAAGTGTTTTAGTCCAATAAAACAGCCATAGAATTGCCTGAATAAGTCCTCTGCATGTACTGTCAGATAAAAACATCAGAGAGGCAGAAAAATAGTGTAGTAACCCATTAAGAAAGGTAACATATGTCTGGAATAATATCTTTGCAGGCACTGTCATATAACATAAGTGAGTGAGCCTGAAAAAGATTGTTCTAACCTATTAATAAAGGCATAATATGTCTTGAACATGTCTGCCATAAACACCGTTAAAACAAATAAAGGAGTGAGCCTGTGAAAAAGTGTGCAATGTCATTAATAAAGGTCTAAAACCCAGAGTGTGTCTCTGTCACAGAGTCTGAAATGTTGTTGTACCTTTGCATTCTACAAACAGTACTGTTTGAAAATGTGCTGGCAACCCAGAGTTATGCAGTCCCATATAAATTGGGTGATGGAAGTGCTAGTAGCTGTGAAACATATATACAGTCCACAATAGTCAGTTACTGGCTGGCATGAATAAGTAAACCTGGCACACGTGTAGCATGTAATTATTCACCAGAAATGTGAGTGTGTGTCAAGAAATGCAGGGTTCTGTACAAATCAAAGTGAAAATGTCATGTGAAAACATCCCAGATATGTAGATAAAGAAATATAAATGCAAACAAGAAATATGTAGCAGTAACATCTGCATCCTGGACAGTTAGTATGTCAGATATAGGTCAGGCATATACTGAACTAACCAAACCCATGGCACAACCTAATGTATGGTGGCAAGTGTAATAATACAGGTAGGGGATATACACTTGCAGTCACTGGGAATGTAGTGTAGACTAAAAGGTCATTATAAGATGTTAACCAAGGTTTTTTCTACACCCTACCGTATGTGCATAAACGATGCAATTCCACACCTCAATGGGTATGTGTAACCTTAAATATTTGTTGGGACATATGTCCTATTGTTTTATAAATATTTGCATTGATGTTGATGCATGTGCCCTGTTCAAACACCACGTTCATGGTGGCCTGTTGCTACCAAACATCCCGGCATGCTGTTGGAATATCCACTGTCGTTCAATATATGCATGTGTTATGCTTGCTGTTCAACTGTTGGAACCTTGGTGTGTTGGGTTAATGGGAATATTACTGCATGCTGTTACAACTAATCTGGAATGCTGTTGTTTATGTTGTAATTAAACACACCTAATCACAGAACGTATGGGAAGGACGGTCCCAGCGGACCCACCTGTCCCTCCTCAGTTGGCGAGTGCACCTGGCACCATCAGCTCTGGTGCCCAGCCCGGGCTCCCCTCCTCCATTGGTCCTGTGCCACCTTTGGGTGGAAGTGCTGCAGGGGATGGGGCTCATCCCCCCTGTGCAAGCGTGGGTGGAGGACGGTCACCTGTCACCCTTGCTAGGGTCCAGGCTGTGGTGCGTAGGGAGATACAGCGTTCAGTTGCTGATCCCCTATGCCAGCTCGAGGCGAGAGTGACACATCTCTCAGGTGAGCCTGCCCATCCTACACAGCCCTCAGCACAGCCACCCTCGGGGCTGTGAAGGTGCAGTGGTGACTGCCCATGGGTGGGGATCTCAGTTCCACTGTTACCATCTGTGGGCTCATGGGCTTGCGATTTCCAAACATCCTTCCCCATCAATTGTGTTCACCCACCCCATGTGTCAAACTCCGACCCTGTATGCGTCTTGTTTGTCTTGTCTGTTTACCTCCCCAGCCTACCTCCCCAAATATACCTATTTCCTCTACCTCACATTTCACTCTCACCTGAAAAAAAAAATTAAAAAAAAGGGCAATCTGTTCGCACAAAAAAATTAATCCCCATACATAGCTGCCCAATTCGCACACATGTCCGCTGGACATGTAAACTGATAATTCTAATTGGCAGTACAACATATTTTGTTGTCCTCACCCCTCTCTCAGGGGTGGAAGGTTTCAAATTTCACACCAAATTTCAAACATATGCACAGCTGTTGCTGGTAAAGAAATGGGCAGCTATGGACCTTCCCTACACCCATCCTGCTCATCCCGAGCTGGTTTCCCTACTGTCTTTCCCCCTTTGTGCCCCCTTTTTCACCACTTTCCTATCTCCCCATTTTCTTTTCTTTAAAAGAAATTAGCGCGGAGGTTAGCGGGAGTAAGCACTTTTAAGCAGTAGTTAGCGGGGGTGCGCGAGTGTGAGCTTGTGTGCACTTAGCTAAGCATTGCTAAGCGTCGTACAAACCCGCACAAACCCGCTTACAACTGCTTAAAAGTGCCTTAGTCACTCTGTATGACAAGGCCCTTGTACTGCTCAGCAGCATAATAAAATACCCTTGTCAGTCTTGAACCCGGGACCTTGGACTCACCATTCTGTATGAAGTACCACTACACCACAGCAGATGTACAATAACTTAGTTCTGAAAGCAATATATCATGCATTACCATGAGTGAATGTAAAGGGAAAATAGGAATGGCATAACACAAATCTTGTTCTGTGGGCCTTAACCAGCAGGTGTTGTGGAATTGCATGACATGACTGCGAAAAGAGAAACAGCCATGCTAGTAGGGAATAATGTTACAGTAGCACCTTACAAACCCCACACAGTATCAGAGTAGGAAAACACTGGCATATTTGCATAGGTCACAGGCCAGACTTCCCAACAGTGACTGCTCTACAGTGATGACCTTGATTTGTAAACAAATGTTAGCTGTGCCCCTCTGACTCCCTGTGAAATGTACTAAAGGTAGGCAGAAAGGTGGGGAATCTCATGCGTGCATGTCAGAAAAGGTGTAGTAATACATATGCTCTGAATCCCCCAAAGTCTGAACTTAAAAATGTCTGAAATATATCACAGGTGTATCCCAGTTATATGTACCTTTCCCTGAGGCTTTTCAAATATATACGTGAGAATATCTGAGGCCTGGAAGAGTCAGAAACACACAGGCATATCAGCTTGTCTGCTGTTACATACTCTGCAAATAGCTGTAGAATGAATCCCACAAGCATGCCCTTATGTAGAAGTACAACACAGAAATATCAAAGGATGTAGCCATGTACTGCTAGCAACCACCTGTGACAATGCCATTGTTCAGGTGCTGAAAAGACTGCTGTGGTGCACAGTCAAAGAATACTAGGCTGACCTCTGTCTACCATCTGGATATGTCCACAGGTGGGAGCTACTCAGGCAGACTACTAGCCTTTATAGACTTGCAGGTACACATCACCTCTGCATGTTCAGTAAGATAAACATCACACGATAATAAATAATGCACTCTGCACTTCTGCACCCCTACCCAAAGGTACTATATACCCGTGTAATCAGGCATAACCAAGGGTGTAGGTAGGCATACACAGTAGTGAAATATGTCCAGTTGTCCTGAGCAGACTGTGCTAATGTCAACACAAACAAACCACAAACTGTTCAGAAGTGAGTAACGTACTAATGACAGTGTAGCAGTTCACAAACAGTGCATGTGCCTGATATTCATAACTGGTAGTACAACACACTTAGTTGTCCTCACCCCTCTCTCAGGGGTGGAAGGTTTCAAATATCACAAGTTTCGGACTAGCCAAAAAACGAAGGAAACACCGAAATAAGAACAGTTGGCAAAGCTTCTACAGTTAGATTCCACAAAGCAAATACTGATTTAGCACTTTCTTTCACTTTTATTGTAAAACGTGAACTTCATCAGAAAAACGGGAACTCTCCCTTCTTCCCGTTTTATATAAAAAAACAGGAAATGATGTAATACAATCAATTAATTCAAAAATTGATTGTGTTAATATTTGTTGTATACAAAACATTGTCTTTGATTTTTGTAACACGTTATTTTATGAATGGTTCATTTGAAATCAATGTTTTCAATCTAAAAATGTGAATACATACTAAAAACTATTTTTCTATGTGTAATACGTGATATCTACTCTAAAAATATATATATACCTGTATACACTTTATCATATAAATTATATTATATATAAATACTTTTGTAAATACTAATTATAAATTGTGAAAATAAATTAGCAAAAACTATATCAAATTAACCATATTAATATTAGAAAATGCATTTATATATTTGTGTAATCATCTTGAACCTAATGAAAAAGAAAGGAAACATCCATGCATGTAAATACTGTAAATACTGTAAATCAATGGTAAATGTCCAAAGTGTAACAGCTAACCAACAAACTTTGTCGAAATAGGACAAATGTATGTCAATTAATCTAATCTATCTATATAATAAGAAACATTTGATGTTTATATATATAGGTTTGAATGAAACTATAAACATCAAATGTTTCTTATTATATAGATAGATTAGATTAATTGACATACATTTGTCCTATTTCGACAAAGTTTGTTGGTTAGCTGTTACACTTTGGACATTTACCATTGATTTATAGTATTTACATGCATGGATGTTTCCTTTCTTTTTCATTAGGTTCAAGATGATTACACAAATATATAAATGCATTTTCTAATATTAATATGGTTAATTTGATATAGTTTTTGCTAATTTATTTTCACAATTTATAATTAGTATTTACAAAAGTATTTATATATAATATAATTTATATGATAAAGTGTATACAGGTATATATATATTTTTAGAGTAGATATCACGTATTACACATAGAAAATAGTTTTAGTATGTATTCACATTTTAGATTGAAAACATTGATTTCAAATGAACCATTCATAAAATAACGTGTTACAAATCAAAGACAATGTTTTATACAACAATATTAACACAATCAATTTTGAATTAATTGATTGTATTACATCATTTCCTGTTTTTATATAAACGAACAAGGGAGAGTTCCCGTTTTTCTGATGAAGTTCACGTTTTACAATAAAAGTGAAAGAAAGAGCTAAATCAGTATTTGCTTTGTGGAATCTAACTGTAGAAGCTTTGCCAACTGTTCTTATTTTGAGGTTTCAAATATCCCTCCTAATGTATTGCATATGCACAGCTGTTGCTGGTAAAGAAATGGGCAGCTAATGACCCTCTCCACACCCATCCTGTACATCCCGAGCTGGTTTCCCTACTGTCTTCCCTTCTTTGTGCACCCTTTATCACCACATTCCTATCTCCCCATTTACTTTTCTGTCAAAGAAATGAGCACAGGGGTTAGCGGGAGTAAGCACTTGTAAACAGTAGTAAGCGGGTTTTCACCAGTGTGCGCATGTGTGCACTTAGCTTAGCATTGCTAAGATATGATAAGCTAAGCCAAGCTTGGCTTAGTATTGCTAAAATAAAATAAGCTAAGCTAAGCTTAGCTTAGCATCGCTAAGTGTTGCGCAAACCCACGCAAACCCGCTTACAACTGCTTAAAAGTGCCTTAGTCACTCTGTATGACAAGGCCCTTGTACTGCTCAGCAGCAAAATAAAAAGTCTGGTCAGTCTCGAACCTGGGAACTTGGACTCACCAGTCTGCATGAAGTACCACTACACCACAGCAGCACATATACTATAACGTGGTGCTGAAAGAAATATAACATGCATTACAGTGAGTGAATGTAAAAGGAAAATAGGAAAGCCATAGGAATCAATTGCAATAACTACTGTTGTATGCCGGTTAATTCTCTAATTTGAAAAGAGAGTACATACACCCATGTATCCAGTGTTAGCATTAGGAGGTGTGAGTAAACCTACACACTGAGAAGAGTGTACTGGAAGAAGCAACAGTCAGGTTTCAGTACAACATGCATTTTACTGGCTACAACCCAGCTTCAGATATGAGGCATATACCAACCTTCTGATTGAGACAACAGTGTCCACAGCAAACAAGCATGGTCCCCACCTTACAAAACTGAAAGGGCTATGCCTACATAACCTATCATTTTATAGCAATGTCCTGAAATCACAGTGAGAACTGCAATTACCACACAGCAGGCTGCATGCAATTACTAAATGGTGGGCACCAATTGGTGCAGAGGCCATCACATGCACATGTGCAGATACCTAGAAAAGCAGCCTGTATCTGCTGTCCACACATGCAATGATAGCATTGCAACAACTGGGAGAGAGAGAGAGCACGAGCGAGAGAGACAGACAGACACAAACAGGCAGAAGGAGACAGATGCTGAAAACAAACAGCAGCACACAGAGGAAACAAAACCAAAAAAAAAATAAACAATAAAAAAACAACACCTACAACAGACGGAGGTGAGGAATACAAAGGTAAGGTATGTAACAGATATGTATTTGGTGACATCCGAAAGATGTGTCTGAAGGGTACATACTGTGAATCATCCATATGTGGCAGCAGTCTGTATCTATATGTACACGCACATTTGCATAGGGCAAGGGACATACTGCAACTGTTTGTGAAGGCTGGACATAAGCATGTTGTTGAAGGCTGCTATGTGCACATATGTATGTAGGTTGTAGTGTATAGCATTGCAGAAAGCAAGCAGTGCCGGTATATGTCATGTGGTGTTAAACGCTGTGGGACTGAGCTACAGGCAGTGAGGCCTGCAACAGCTATATGGCCTGAGGACAGCAGAATGCATTCTGCACAACATTGTGCAATAGTATTACATAACCATATGTCTCACAACTGTTGCATAATTGACATCCCCACCATGAAAGGTGGGCAGTATATGTGCCTATATGTGCAGCTATATGTACAGCAATGGATGTTTACATGTATGTGTATTTATACATGTATATATACATATATATGTGTGTATAGATATATAGATATATATATGGATATATTTAGATATATATGGATATATATGGATAAATATAGATATATATGGATATATATATATATATATATATATATATATATATATATATATATATGTATATATATATATATATATGTATATATATATAGATATATATAGATATATATGGATATATATGGATATATGTAGATATATATATATATATATATATATATATGTATGGATATGTATGGATATGGATAGATATGGATATATATGGATAGATATGGATATATATATGTATGTGTGTGTGTCTATATATATATATATATATATATATATATATATATATATATATATATATAAGAGAGAGTGAGGGAGACACGGGGTCATATGTACTGCAACAGGTGCCTGTTGTCCAAGGCATGGACTGAACACCAGTGTTGATACCGCAGTGCCATACCCCATTCCAAAACACCTTACGCAGTAACTACCACATAGGTGGTAGCCTGCCTAAAACTGATGGTATCAGAAGGGTACACGGGACACAGGTGGACAGTAGGCTCCCTTTCGATAATCACAGTGACAACAGTTGTAATGTAATCTGTCTACATGGTACGTGTCATCACAAAAGGTGTGTCATCTAGGGAAATATAGGTCGGTGTTCCCCTCTACTCATCACAATGCCCCATGTGGTATGTACCTCACATGACAACTACAGCAAGTGGAAAGGCCACAGACATACCTAACAAAGAGTAATACTGCCCTCAAACACATGCCCTATGCAGACTGACTCACAAACCCCAGCTAGAGTGCGTTACATACCGCCCACCCAGAGGTTACCACTGCTGGACATGCAGAGGTATGTCACACCCATAGCAGTCGGCCAACCACCATGACAACACCTGACAATCCCTCCAGGCTACATGACCTAGGGCTCTAATCCTTGTCACCTCACTAAACAGCACATGCTGGAGGTACAGGTTCCTATCCACAAATATGCCATACTCTGGACTAAACCACCCAGCATGAACAAACAAGGCTCCTCATTAGCAGATGTCATACATACCCCTGATGATTGTTTTGGAGATAGGTAATATGCCCTGGGAGTCACCTCTGTGTATCCGATTGACAGGAGCAAGTGAAATCACATTACATGTGTGTCAAAAGCCAGGGTAGCATATGGCTAGGCTGCTCTAGGCCCTAGGGCCAATAATGTATTACCTACCTATGACACAATGCACACACACACACACACATGTACTCAGTGCAATACCTGCTATGTGAGGTGGAATGAGTGTGACAGTGACTGTGTGCAAGGTTTGTAAAGGTGTGATAGCTTAGTGTGAGGTTGTGTCTGTCATGGTAGTTTGTGTCATAGGTGTGAGGCCGGATAAAGATGTGTCAGTTATTGGGATGCAGACATAGTAGGATGGCATATGTTGTGACATAGTTCCTTGTGTACGACTGTGGTGTCCCAATGTATGCTGAAGCAATACATGTATGCTCCGTAAGTGGTACTGCTGGTGACTCCAGCTCACATATGAACTGTTGTACTACCTGAAGCTGTAGGCCTAAACAGCACAGTATGGTGTATGTTCACAGTCCCTGGTAACACTGTCTTGTGTGCTTCCTGTAGTCTGCACAGATTATATCCCACAGGCATAGGTACACAGGTAATGCTCATCGGTGTCGGCATACATCTGTGTGTTGTATGTAGGTCTGATGTGTGTTTAATGATGCCTGTACCATGCCCGCAATGGCATGTGTGTTACAGGGTATGTGTGTGTACCTAGCAACATGTATACTCTGTTACAGCAGTATGACAGCTATATTAATAACCGTGCGCATATGTTAGGTAGGGGTATGGCATCAAAGACTAGGGTGGTTTACCGGTAATACTGTAAATGTACATGACATTCATTGCATTGGATGACATATTTCTTCATGCATTAGCTTGATATATACCCCCGGGGCGAGGTTGTGCATTGTATCTCAAACAGTGTGCCGACTACTGGTGTATACTGGTGTGTTATATGGAGTGTTGCAGGCACTGTCAGCCAGTTGTGGGCTGAACACTGATATGTGGTATTGAATGTGTGCATCCTCTGATAGACAGATATATGCTATATATGGCAGTTAAGTGATATCTGTACTTCATAATGTTAAGTGTGCCACATGACATGCTCACACATATCATTTAATTGTCTTCCAGGGTTATGGCTCATCAATGTAATCCATCGTATTCAGCTGCGGAGGAGCAGGAAATTCTGAACAGCCTGGTGCAGCACTACAACCTGCTTTTTTCCAGGGCCAGCCAGCACCAGCATGACCATACTGCACTGTGGCAAGACCTTGTTCGCCGGGTAAATGACATAGGCATGCATAACCGGACATATGAGCAGGTACGCCATCACTGCAGTGATTTAATTAGACATGTTGGGCAATATGCATCTGATATCCATAGGTAACAGCTTGCCACAGGTGGTGGGGCAGCCATACATCCCCCCCTCACCAGAGTGGAGGATCTGCTCCTAAGCATGGTGGCTCCTGGCCTACAGCAGCAACAGCGCCACACATGTGTCATCATGGAGGCCAAAGCCATCCAGCAGGATGACATGGAGTGTGCAGGTAATACGCCCTAGCTGTAGACTACCATTACCTGTATTGTTAGAATATGCATATGTGAGATGTGTACTGTGTGTTTAGCAGTTGTGCTGCCTAACGTGTGCAATACTGATATTTTGAATAGTATCTGTACACCTGTGACTGTTGACTGTTGTTCAACTGTCGTTTAGCACACTCACAGTAGCAATGCCACAGTTGTGGCCACTGACAAACTGTGTCATATTCTTCTAGGTCCCTCTGGTGTGACAGCAGGGCAGACAATGCATGCTGGTGAGTGTGTTAGCACTTTAATATTGGTAATGAAATGTGCATGTCATAGGTGAGGTGTAGGCCATGTACACGTAACACACCTACGCATAATGCATGCTGTGCATGTTTGCTGTGAGACATCGAACATCTCAGTAAAGTCAGTAGCTGCCTCAATCACATGCAATGCACAGTGCAGCAGACACAATTGTGGCAACACTGTACTGCACATTGGATATGCATAGTTGCTACAGCTGTACACAACAGAACACGTTTATCATATGCAGTACACAAAAACATGCTACTTTGGCATTACCACACACCCGCTGTAAAGTCACACTTCAGTATCCCACATGTCATGCACACACACATGATGTACCTCAGGGGTAAAGGCCTATCATGGGGCTGTGCAGCACTCTGCAACACATAACACAGTCATGTTAGGCAATGCTCCCTATTGGGCACCTCACACACCCATGTACAAGGTGGCTGTGTAATTGTGAATGTAGCCATAGCACTGCAGTTCAGGTACAGCATGCTAGGCAGTGGTCTTGCACACATTAGTAGCTGTGAGTGACCACAGGATGCATGTTGATGATGGCACAGGGTACTACACCCCATCCAGTTACAGTGATCACAGTACTACTCATAGCAGTCATTGCTTTGCACCTCAGTGTTGTGTGTGTGTGCAAACATATGCACCTATTCACAATATGCATAGGATGTTGTCTGTGTGCTTACATATGCCAGTATACACAATATGCACAGCAGTCACCATCCAAACAAAGTGCCACATATATGTCCTGGAATGCTAGTGGGTGTATAGGTCACTTGACACACATTGGGTATGTGTGGTGTTTAATGTTGCAGTCATGTAGCATGCCATGCTATGTCTGGCACCCACATATTTGCAATATGCCCCACACTCACCATAACCACTGTACACTGGACATGTCAAGCATTGGGATTCCTTCACGTCAACATGCACCGCACATCCCGTGTGTGTACATAGCATGCATGTGCTACACCCGTGCCCACTAATTTTTGCTATGGACACAGACACTGCACTCAGACATGGATATCTATGTGTCACACAGATAACACATGCAGCCATGGCATGTATACTTGTGAGTGATGGTGCACAGGGCATTGCAGAGCTGATAATACCTACACAGCAATGTTGTGTCCATGTACACATTGTATTCCAGAGTGTAGCCAATCATTGAACAACTACACAGTTGCATCAAAGCCATGTATACTGCCATTTAATAGGGGCATCTACACTTGCACTGCATGGTCTTGTGGAACACATATTCTGCATGCTGACACGTGTGTGGTGACTGTCTACCTTGTGATACTGACATCCATCTTCACCCACTATAGAGTATGTGTTGGATTGTTGGTATGTGTGTGTATGTGCTGTATTGAGGTATGTATTAGTGTTCATGTGTGCATGTGTGCATGTGTTCATGTGTGCATGTGTGCATGTGTGCATGTGTTCATGTGTGCATGTGTGCATGTGTGCATGTGTTCATGTGTTCATGTGTGCATGTGTTCATGTGTTCATGTGTTCATGTGTGCATGTGTGCATGTGTGAATGTGTGCATGTGTTCATGTGTTCATGTGTGCATGTGTGCATGTGTGCATGTGCAGACCGTAAAGTGTGTTTCCTGTCTTCCTCTCACAGGTGCTGAGTTAGGGGTTGGCGAAAGCAGCAGGCAACCTGAAGCCACTGCCAGGAATAGTGGTGATGATGACACATGTATTTTGGCACAGGAAGATTTGACAGGGTCTGTCGTTGGTCTGCCAATCGACAGTACACAGCGTTCAACCCCATCTATGTGCACACTCATACTGTCAGTACATCCCTCACCACCAATGGCTATAGGCGAGGGACAGCATACAGTTGGCATTGACCAGGAGAGTGTGGTACCCATGGCACTTGCATCCTCTCACAGCAGCCATAGCCATAGACCTAGAATGGTACCACATAGGCAGAGGTCCAGGGGTTCTCGGGGGAGCACCACTGGTCATATTGCCCCTGGCAGGCATGCCCTCACAGGTCTTACGATGACCAGTATGTTCCGGGCTGTAATGTAGGCTCAGGCACGTATGGAACGGTACACAAGGCAGGGACTTAGGGTGCAGAGGGCACATTACACCGCTATCAATGACAGCATCCGTGACCTTGCCAGTGCCATCCGGACTTACACCGAGGTCATTGATAGACGCTGGGGGGAGACATTAGATGCCCTCCACAACATGTCTTCCATGAGCCAGGACCATGCGGGACAGTTGCAACGTCGATATGGATGCATGCCAGCAACAGCAACAGCTGGCAGTGGTCGCAGATGGCCCACAGTTCACAGCCACTCCCGTAGTGGCTGTACCAGCCCCAGCAATGCTGGGGCTGGCCTGTCCATTGACCGTCCCAGTTGACCACATGCACGTGGCTCTGGCCAGTCCCAGCAGGGACATGGGTCCAGTCATCATACCTCTGCCTCTGATGACAGTACACAGTCAGGGTTGGTACCCGATACTGTCCGTAGCACCCCTGCCAGGCACAGGCACTGTGTCCGTGGCTGGAGACAGTGATCTGTACAGACTAGCAGGTACAGTCTGTGGCTGTCCCACAAACTACCGTATATGGCAGCCACATGGTGGAGCTGTGTGCATGCAGACACACACACATTAACCAAATAACTAGGACTCACACATACACACACATTACATCAACAGTGGCCCATGATCTACTGTTGTCCCTCACACACACACAGACATGTCGATTGGATGGGTCAATGTCAGGATCTGGCAAACAACAAAACGCCCTGTGCATATGATGATACCTGTGTCGCCTCCTGTCATCTGCATCATTGATGGAGGGACAGGCTAACATGGTGCTGATGCACAGGGTGACACTATAGCAGTGTAGCAATAATAGCAAGTTGTCAACAAGGAAGTGTAACGACATCCTTGTAGGTATATCTGAGCAGACATTATGCATCAAAGCTCTGATTGTCAATGTAGCATTGTTTACACCACTGTTAGGTCTGAGTATGTATTGTCCACCCATGTGCCACTTGGCTGAAGTGTAATGTGTTGCCAGCATGTGTTAGTGAGTGGATAATACGTGTGTGATGTGTGCAGTACAGATTAGCAAGTGTACGTCTGTGAACATGGTGGCTGCGCACTGTCTGGATGTACGTGCATAGTGGACACATGGGACGTGTGGCATACCCTGTCGTACACATTGTTAACATTTCATAGTATCTTTCAATGGCCAGTATGCATTCTACCACATTTAGGTACTAACATGGGTAGACATGTGTATGACATGGGTTGACACTATGCTGTGGGTGATACCGTTAATATCTGTCAATGATTTGTGGTCTGGTAGTATACACAACCTCAACAGCATGACTATAAGCAATCATTGGATGATGTCCTGACAAATGACACACAGTAGTAGGGAACCCAGTAACAATTGGATCCTTCTGGTGCTACACTGTAACACTAACCAGTGCTAATGACCGCTACCCATTCCTGTGAACACACTTGTTTGGCATATAGCCCCATTAGGTACATGCAGACACACTAGGGATGTGTCCATCCAAATCTGGAAATGCATGGATTGGCCTACAATGCATTCCCTGGATGGGATGCATATCCTACACAAGGGTATCATACAGACAGATACCTGTTGTCTGATACATGCTGTATAGCAGTAAGCCGACTATGGCATAGTCATCCTCATGTACTCTACATACTATCCCATCAGTACCACACAGGTGGTAGCCCTCAACATGTATGTTGGGTACCAATGTGTACATACAGCCTCATGTTATGTCATGTGTCCCTTGGTATCCACATATCCATAGGTATTGTGGATTCCCAAGGTGTGTCATATAAGACATTAGAGGCCTGAATGCATATCCACAAGGCAGTCGTACACCTATAAAGACTGTCCATTCTTGGCAGTCTTTATTGTGTATGACCATGTCTGACATATACCCCAGACATATACCCTCACTCACACTACTCTTAAGTAACTGTCATGGGTGTTTGTGCCACAGATGACCTTGGCCACAGAACACGACAGTGGACGGCCTTATCACATACATACATATGTGACCTACGATCTGAGAAGCAGCGGCACAACCTGTCAATGGAAACAAATGTATTCATGTAGTATGCAGGCTTCACACCTACGTACTGATTGAGGGGACATGTACACATATATATTTGCCATGCAGATACCTGACGTGTGCAATGACTTACTGTTGTAATCATACTATGTCATACCATAGTAAAAGAAAAACCCACACCGCATTGACCAACAGTGACACACACACAGTCAGCATGTGCAGGATTCAAACCTCTACTTAGCTATGTTATGATACTAGAAAGTGATGCATTAACATGGCGCGCTACCTGCTTTACTGGGTGGCTTCCTTTCTCTGGTTGTATTTGTAGGATGGTGACATCATCAGTCTTTCCAAAGAGGAATGTACCTCTTTTAGTGTGTTTTCCCAGTCTCCAAAAAGGGCACTCCTTTCAAGGACAATCCCCCCCCCCCACAGACACACACAGACACACTCACTATTTTCAGGATTCAAACCCCTACCGAACTATGTTATGATACTAGAAAGAGACGTATTAACATGGTGTGCTATTTGCTTTATTGGCTGGTTTCCCTTCTCCTGCTGTATTTATAGGATGGTGACATCATCAGACTGGACATGGTGATGTGTGTACACTTTGTTTTATGCCATTCCAGGAATGGTGCATGTGGGTCAGCAGGTGTCAACAGCTTGAACAAGACCTCAGAATCCTTACCTTGTGTGATCTATCCGTGTATACATTGACATTCTGTCATATGTCAACACATATTTATGCACAGGTTGTTGGTTTTGTGGATACTACATGTGTCTGGGATGTTGATAAAGGGCTATTCAAAGTCTATGTGACACATGTGTAGATGTGTTCATTGACGTATGTCCTGGGTGGCTGCCTTGCAAACAGTCTAGCATGTTTGGGAACCATGATCCGCACATGAACATACCATGGTTGGTAGGGTTGTGTGTATGTCAGCTTCCAATAGCTCTGTTTAAGACTGCAACCATGATGGACTGCATGACCTTGCAGATCAGACTTCTGGACTACTGGACTTGACTTCCCATGGTGTGCTGTGCACCAACACTTGTGGGGAGTGCCATATGTAGCTGTGACACATTCAACGGTTCCACATCCTGTGTAGGGGGTGAGGCTCAGCTGACTGTTCAGGTGCATGATCTGTTTGTTCTGTAGTTTGTGCATGACACATATTGGGAATCAATGTATTCCACTTGCTGCCATGCTTTTGGCAGTGGGAATAGCTGCTCATCCATTCTACATGTGATATCTCCTGGTATGATGATGTGGACTATTGTCAGTGGGAGATGGGTATGTACATATGGGCCTGTCTGTCATGGTGTCGGCATTGTCACTCAGGTACAGTTGGCCCTGGCTCAGGACATATATGGGTGTACATTGCTATTTATGACATAGCTGAAGGAGGTGTCATGATTCAGTCTGGACTCCTTCTCAGCTACTCTTTACAAAACACCAACGAACATGAGCACTAATCCCTGTTATACTCTTTTACACGCTTAACACCCTACTAATCCTTTGTGATCAGGCTACAGAGTATGTCATGATAATATCCTGGCATGTCCAGGGGTCGGTGTCATGTGTACTCTTCAGTCCAGCTGGTGGATATTGTGATATTGACACAATGTCACATCTGCCTCATGTACACAGACAACCCTCTCCTCCTCCCAACAAACTCAGATATATGTGTGAGATGCACCTATATAGACATACAGGGTGCTGAACTCTCTCGACCCATGACTGGCACAGTCTATCAGGTGGTGAAGGTAACCACACACACCACATATCAGTCTCACATATCCTCTAGCAACAGCACTCAAACCACATTATCACACATAGACATACTCAAATGCTGTAAATGTACTCTACCTAAGAAGCAGAGACCTCCAAAGCAGAGACACACACACACCTGCTACCCCACTACAATGCCCACATATCATATAGTTCACAATGTCAGTGTGCCACTCAATCACTGCCCTTTGGGCTAAACAACACCCCTAGTACACTTGTAATAGGCGACACTTATTGTCAGACACAGAGATGTACCACTCACCAGCCCTAACAAGGGAATAGTCACTTTGGGCTGTCTGTTGGGTGCCAGGATCTGCCGCATAACACAGGCAGTCAGGTCACTCCAAAGCAAGTACAGGAGTGGCACCATCATTGTCCATGCTGGTGTGTATAACCTCAGACGTTACTCCCTGGACCACATGACATGATACATGGAGGAACACTCTGATCATGTAGCCCAGGCCAGTATGACTCTGACCTTGTCTAGCATCTTACACCCACCAATTATGATGTCACAGTATACAGACACACATATCACATTTAACGGTTGCCTAACAAATTTGTTTAATTCATAGGGGACACAGTTTTTGTCAGCCTGTGGTGACATGCTCAACATGCCACGTAGCTTCACTATGGACAGCTTGCACCTGTCACCCTTGGACTATGGAATGCTGGCTAAGGCTCTTGCTACCACCATAGTGCCTTTTTTAAGCAGACAAACCCACCTCCATAGACATTACAGGTTAAATTAAACTAAGGGTAATGCTGCTCAACAACAGTTGTGTTAACCTCATATTGCGGCCACTCAGGACTCTCCTCAGTACGGAGGATACCGATATCTGTGCACTGACAGACGCCTGATTCAGGCTCGCTTATGCACACCAGTACTACCAGGTTATGTTTCATACCATGCTGTCTGACAACAAGACTTGGAACAGACAACACAACTAGGGGGAGTATCCATATACATCACAGATACACACACCTCCGGGTTAGTAGCACTGCACAAAGCATCACAGACCATACATATACAACTACCATTGTGCAATACTTCCTTTCAGTTTGTTGCCTGCTACAGAACACACTCCCAAACTCAGGAACCACACTTGGCTTTCATGGGAACTATGGAGAATATGAAGGTCTCCACAAACAACATTATATTGTGTGACTTCATATACACAAATATTGACTGGGGATACTACTCAAGCCCCGACACCCTCACCCAACAGTTGCTACAATTTGTAGACTCATATGCTATGGCGCAACCAGTCAGCACAGCCACAAGGGGGAATACATATTGGACCTGATCCTCACCAACATGGGGACTCTATGTTCCACACCAGTGATATACCCCTCATTGATAAGGTCAGAACATACATGTATCTCACTGGAAATACATATACCCTCCACACACCCATCCTGGGTAATCTTGGTGAACTTTTCATGAGCCAACGTCTCACTTCACCGAAGCAAGGTGGTATCCTTCAGAGACCCTGAGACAGTGGCGAATATGGCTCACACTGCTGCATCGTTTACATTCACATTCTATGGACACCTAGTGGACTGCATGGATTGTGCTATCCCAAATAACAACAGGACTCACTACTCCAATGGCAGGGGACCTGTCTGGTAGACCCCAGCCATTAATAAGCTGTATGTCAGGAGGAAGCTACTACATGATAGAGCACAATCCCAGACTGGAAAGGCATCTGTGTTCTGTACTAGCAGACAGCTACAATCACTCATGAACTTTTCTAAGGGCCGCTTCTACCAGACAATTGCAACAGACACGTAGGACTATCACACGGCCTTCTTCAGTTATGTCAGGAACCTTGGTGGACATTCACTGATATGCTGTGAGTTACTGCATACTGACTTAACCTACCCTGAACCCACTGGCATTGCCAACATCCTGGCAAACAGGTTCAGTGCAGATGTCTCCCACCCATCCCCCCTAAGGAGCAACTATCCATCCCGACAGAGTATAACCTCCCTGACATCATACAGTAACAGGTGAGTGCTGCCCTCTCCAAAGCATACATCACAGTATCAATGTGAACAGATGGTGTCCCAGCCTGCATCTTACACGAGCATCATGATAGATGCAACCCTCACATTACATCACTGTTCAATATCTGAGTTACCACAGGATATGTACCCAAGGAATGGCATACAGCAACAGTGGTCCTGCTCCACAGAGTTGGTGCCATAATGGACCACAGACAATATTGCCCTATAAGCCTAAGTAGCCTGTTCTGCAAAGCTATGGAGCGTATTGTCATGGGACTCATACACATATACATCGGGAACCTACAGACACTGTGTCCTACACATTTCAGTGTAATTTTGGGGAGATCTTGCCTCTTGAACCTGTTTGTATTCTTTAAATGGCTAATAGGTCCATCGACATAGGGACGGCTGTCCACACAGCCTACCTGAACCTTGCAAAACCCTTCAACACAATAACCCACTGGGCCATTATGCATAGGCTCACCAGCGTCGATATGGACACATATCTCACATGATGGCTTGATACCTGGATCAGGGATAGCACCCACATGGTCAGAATTGCAGGTGCCATGTCTGACTATACACCAGTTACACATGGCATCCCACACGGCTCGGTCCTGGAACCTCTCTTGTTCAGTATATATTTGTCTGACGTACAGGCTACCACAGGGGGAATATGGCTGAAGATGTTTGCACTTGACTGCAAACTGGGTGCCATGATCAACTTTCCAGCTGCCAAATGCATACTCAAACAGGGTCTCACAGAGATGGATGACTGGTGCCTGAGCCATGGCCTACAGCTAAATGCCATTAGTTGCATAGTCATCCCCTTTGGGAATAACAACATGCCCACACATTACCACATAAGTAGTACTCCATTACATATGGTAGGAGTTGTTAGGGGTTTGGGGACATGACTTGTTCATACTATTGCCTTTGACATTCACGTTGCCAAAGTGGTTGGACACACCTTCTATGTGGGTCACCTTATCCCATATGGTTTCACATCTAGATCGAGTGAGGTCATTGTGCCCCTATACTCATCACATCCATGCTTGGTTACAATGCCACATTTGGGGTGTACCTTACCTGACACCTGTAGCAACTGTACTGGCCATGGAAGTTCCTCACCAAGCAGATCTAGGGACTCACACAGATGCCCTGCACAGTTCAGATGCAGTAACTCCAGCTCTACTCAGTTATTTACCACCTACTCAGATATGATGTGTGCCTGTTGTTTACAGATATACCCAACCCAGAATTACTGGACATGCTCCACCTCAGGATATCAGACTCCTTTGGAGCTACACACTCCAGGGATGTATACCTCAGCACAGATGTTAATAGGACATTGTGGAGGGACAGATTCTTATCCCAGAGGCTCCACTCACTCCAGAATGTAATCCCAGTTTCACATAGGCAGAGCCAGCCACTGACCACCTACAGGGGACATCTTGACGACTGTATGGGTGATCCTATGTTTACCCCGGGATATCTTCTGTGTCCCTGCTAGACAGAGGCACACTAGCCTAAATGTACATGGGCTGTCTTGTGTGATCTACTATTCACACACACAGTGTAGTAATCTGACAGGGTTGCGAATGCCAAACACACTCTGGCTAGGCTTGTACATGCCCTAGGGCAGATAGCCTAGTATCGACCTCTGAACCTATGCTAATGTTCAAGATGCACAATGTTTATTGCTGATACTGTTTGCAGGTCTTTATCATCTTTGCTTTACCAGTTTCTATGAACAACTTCGGTATCTGCAGAACATATTTGATTATGACAGGGTTCCACTATATTATAGATGTGTCTGTTGTCATATAACTGTGTGCACAGGGTGGATTGCTGTATAGTGACAGATTCCTGGGTTAACACATGCAACTGCCAGATATGTGTGACCCACTGCTGTACTCAGACATGGTCTAAGTGTGTGAGCATGCCCAGTTCTGCCATTCCGTGTTTTGTTGCCTGACATTTGTCTCATTTATTCAAGTGTGTGAGCATGCCCAGTGTGACCTTCCAATATGTTGCTATCTGAGGTCCACTACATTTGTTGATGTGTGCAAACATGACCGATATTAACATTTATACTGTGTGTGTTGGAAGTCAGGTTCTGTTCTCACTGCAGGACTCACCTTTGTGTCATAACTCGACAGGGATTATGCTGTGCCTGCAGGGTTTCTGTGAAATACTTTGCATAGACTTATCAACATTCCTTCATACAGGCTGACCACTGCAATGCTGTCATGGTTTAGTGGTTCACAACTTTGGCTATAGTGCACAGTATCCTGGATTCGTGGCCCATCACTGCTTTATATTTTCATACTGAGCAGACCAGACTGCTTAAGGGCCAGTTAAGCAAATATGAGCATGTTGGCTTTTGTTCAGCTATGCCCTACTTAGACCAGGCTTGTCCGACATTGCTCAATATTCCCCAACATTGCTGGACATTGCCCAGTATTACTGAACATTGACCACAGTTGTGCTAGTTGGTGTGTGAGAGTTTGTTTGCATATACTACATGGTGGTAAATGCTGTTTAGCACTGCTTTATATTGCTTAACACATGGCAATCATGCCTTAGGTGGTGCTGCAGGGCTGCCTATGTTGGATGCACATACTACACTCCCTGTACAGGTTTGAAAGCAGGTAGTGTCAACTTAGGCATCCCTTTTACTATATGTGCAAGTCGGAGAGAGGTATAATTTCCAGAGTTCCTACTGAGCCAGTGTATGTGCTATGCATTGCCTCTTTGCCAAGGCCAAAGCATACTGAGCACACCTCCTTCTGCCTACTGGGGCAGGCTCAGGTTGTTCCTCCTCCGAGTCATGCTCTGCCTGTGATGGCCTTGGCAATGGTGGGGGGCTGTTTGGCCCAGGCCTATGCTGGTCCTGCTGCAGCTGTTTTTGCAGGATCATATTATGTAGCGTAGCACATACCATGACAATTTGGGTACATGTAGTTGATGAGTACTGCAAGGCTCCACCAGATGTGTCCAGGCACCGGAACCATGACTTGAGCAGCCCAAACACATGCTCTATTACATTACATGTTTGTGCGTCTGCCTCATTATGGCGTTCCTGTTCAAGTGTGTGTGCGTTTCTGATGTGTGCCATCAGCCATGGCTCCAGTGCATAGCCAGCATCCCCCACTAGGTGACCATTTGGGATGTCCCCATTGGCAAATGTCTGGTACAGCTGCATCAGATGCCAGATATGGGAATCATGGTAGCTTCCAGGGCAGCCTGCACACACATTCAGTATTATGCCCCTGGGCATCACACATGACCTGGCAGTTGATGGCGGGGAAGCCCTTGCAGTTGAAGTAGACCCTACCCTGCTCGCCGGCTGGTGCTTTGATGCGTATGTGCATGCCGTACATTGCACCCACTACCTCAGGGTATTCCGCTATTTGCTGGAAGAGACGCATATTGCTGGCCAATACCTCATGGGAATTGGGGAAATATACATGATCACCGACATGTGCTGACATGGCATCCAGGAACTGGTGTAGTACCCTAGATGCTGATGCCTGTGATATCCCCATCATATCACCAGTTGGTCTCTGGAAGGTACCTGTTGCTAATATTCTTAGGCCAACACATACCTTGGTTTCCACTGGGATGGGTTCCCCTCTGTTGGTTCTGTGTGTGAGGCGTGGCCTGCACAGCTCAACAATTTGCTGCAGGAGGTCTCTGTCCACTCCATAGCGCTCCACTATCTCCAGCTCATGTAGCCCCTGGTAGGTTACCCTGGGCCTGTACACTCTTCTCCGTCTCCTCACTGTGTGTTGTCCAGCAGCATTTCCATTGTCACCACCCTCAGCAAGTTGCATATGTCGCCTTATAACAGCAATGGCAGCCCCTAATATTTCTTTGTCTCAGTAAAGCTTTTTCAGTTTTCACTTCTATTAGCTTACTGCAGTGTCTGTTGTGAGAAACATAATGGACTGTTGTTTGCAGAGTTTTAAGTGCTGGGCTGGGCTGTGCTAGTGTACTGCCTGTGTAATTGCCTGATTCTGATTGTTTTCACCTGCTAGCTCTGCTAGTACTCCCTGGTAGCTTCCTACTATTTGTTGTGCTTCCTTTTTCCTTTCTGTTTCCTCGTGGGGGGAGCGCCGCGTACACAAGCGCAAACACACGCACAGCAGCTAACACGCATGCACACATGCTTACATGGAGTAAAACTTGCTTATTCAGGTTAAAACGGGCGCACACCAGTGCAAACGCACTTACAACTCTTTAAACTGCCTTATACATGCTTACTCCGGCTTACACGCGCGCACTCATGCTTACACGTGCGCACTCTGTTTTACTCGGGTTTACACACTCGCACATGCGTGCATACCTGCTCAGCAAGAAACTTTGGTGTTATCCACAGCATACACCTTCCATTTCTTGCCTTTCCCTAGCCTACCTGTTGACACACCTCTTTCCATGATGTGTGAATGACAGCTGACACATGCCACTCTGCTCCAATGAGTTTTACTTCTTTCATACATACCCCCCCTCGTGATGTCACCTATCTTCTACTCTGTTACTCCCCATATCCTACTCCTACACTCCACTGACTGCGCTCATTTGCTATGTAAACTTGCGATTCACTATCCTAACGCTCATTTACATAAGATTGCCTACTAATGCTTGGTTACATGTCATAGACTGAGCTTCTCCCCTTAGCAACCTCTACTCGGTGGCCATGTTGCCTTCAGCCTGCCATTCCCTTGCATTGTACATTAACAATTTCAATAAAATCCACATTTGTGGGTTTTAATTTTTAGTATTCTGGGCTACGGAGCGCACCCCATTTGCGCGGCGCTGCACTACACTTAAACATCGGAAATCGGCAAAAAAAATAAAATATTATTATTTTCATATTGCATCAGGAAACATTTCACATGGCCGTATATTTGGCCATTGGCATGCTTCCTGCACTGGATGCAACCTTTATTTGGAGCTGTCACGGCTCCGTTTTGCTATTTGCAGAACGGTACTCAGTTGTCAACTGAGTACATTTCTGCAAATAACACTGCTCTTACTCGGACAGGTTCGGGTTTCCTGAATCACAAATCTACCTCATTTGCATGCCTTTCACCTGCAATTGAGATAATTTGCATATCCCAGCCCTGTCTGTGTAAGAGCCATTTTAGGAGCTCTCTTACATGTCCCTACAGGCTGTTCCTGGATCGCTCGTCAGACATGATGGCTGCATGGAGTCTTACTCTACTCTAAGACTCCGTGCAAGCCTTTGTGAATCCAGCCCTGTGTGTTATAACAATAGGTACTGTTCTAGTGAATGTGTAAAACACTGTGTGTTATAATAATATGTACTGTTCTAGTAAATGTGTAACTCACTGTGTTATAATAATATGTACTGTTCTAGTGAACATGTAAAACCACTGTGCTATAATAATATGTACTGTTCTAGTGAATGTGTAAACCACTGTGCGTTATAATAATATGTACTGTTCTAGTTAATTGTGTATATCACTGTGTGTTATAATAATGTGTACTGCTCTAGTAAATGTGTAAATCACTGTGTTATAATAATATGCACTGTTCTACTGAACGTGTAAAACCACTGTGTTATAATAGTATGTACTGTTCTAGTGAATGTGTAAACCACTGTGTGTTATAATAATAAGTACTGTTCTAGTTAATTGTATATAACACTGTGTGTTACAATAATGTGTACTGTTCTAGTGAATGTATAAACCACTGTGTGTTATAATAATGTGTACTGTTCTAGTGAATGCGTAAACCACTGTGTGTTATAATAATATGTACTGTTCTAGTGAATGCGTAAACCACTGTGTGTTATAATAATATGTACTGTTCTAGTGAATGTGTAAACCACTGTGTGTCATAATAATGTGTGCTGTTATAGTGAATGTATAAACCACTGTGTATGTGTACTGTTCTAGTGAATGTGTAAACCACTGTGTGTTATACTATGTACTGTTCTAGTGAATGTGTAAACCACTGTGTGTTATAATACTATGAACTGTTCTAGTGAATGTGTAAACCACTGTGTGTTATAATACTATATACTGTTCCACTGAATGCGCAGGCCTTAGTTTGTTTTACTATGTACTGCTCTACTGAGAGTATGGTGTTGTAAACTGTATACAAGTATGCTCATTGCAGTTATCATTGATATTTCTTTCTGTTAATTTTACTATTGCTGTTCTGTGACTGACTGGAAAGTATAATTTTTTCTCCCCAGTGCATTTAAACAGTGGACTCTGCAAATAACTACACTGAAATAAAGATTCCAAACAGAAAACTGAAAAAGTGTACACTTGTCATAATTTCTTGATATTCTGTGCACTACATATTGTTTTTTTCCTGTAAAGTTATGTTTTTGCTGAATTTACTATTGATTAAAAGACAGTAGTTCTACATTTAATTGTATACAAGGTTCTGTTTGGCTGGGGTGCCTTCTGTGTGGAGTCTGCATGTCCTCCCTGTGGCCACATGTGTTTCCTCTGGGTGCTCCGGTTTCCTCCCACATCCCAAAGACATGCTGTAGGTGGATTGGACACTCTAAATTGGCCCTGCGTGTGTGTGCCTTCTGTGGAAGGTTGGGCGCTGGGCTGGCAGCTCCACACTGTAAAACTCCACTGCCAATCATGGCAACCCCTAACTGGGAAAAGCCGAAAGAAGAAGAAGAAGGAGAAGATAAGGTTCTGTTTTACCTGGGATTTTAGTTGCTTGATACAAGTTGCAAAGTTTAGAATATGCCATCTTGTCTGGCTTTTTTAAGTAGGTGTTCACTTTAAGGAAGAGAAAGACTACCTCATTCAAACTTCAGAAATGAATCCATGGGCAGTGACTCTAATAATACTGAAGGAGAATTAGATGGAAACCAGATAAGAAATGAAGATGTTCTGCTTTCTATGCACCCCCCCAAAAAAGTTTGCTTGAAGAATCCATGATATTAATAGCCTATGTTCACCATTGATCACCCTATTGCTAGAACAGCAGCATAGAGTTTAAAAAATCAACAAAATTAGCTGATACTACAGGAGTCAAACACTTATTTTAATACTTTAACACTATTTAATACTAAAATTCACTTAGGATTGACACTAAGTCATGCATGCAAACTCTAGTCCTAACCCTGATCATAGACCTAATCCCACATCTTATTTAAAAAAAAAGTCCATAACACTGCTGCTACACAAGACAGGCAAACACACATTTACCACACTAGATGTATCCTCTTATTTAACTTTTATCCTAACCCTGACCTGCATACACGGCCGGCCTTAGGCATAGGCGAACTAGGCGACCACCTAGGGTGCCGTAAAGGACGGCATTAGAAAGGGCACAATTTCACTTTTCACTTGTATCACTTGTCAGTATTGCGCCCGGCCCCAATCTTCACTTGTCAGTATTGTGCCTGGCCCCATTGTAGCCTTGCACCCTCCCCCACTTCTGTAATGCACTCACAGTAACAGAAACCACGAGCTTACAATGGGTAATAAGCAGACGATATTTATGAGCAGCTAGACGCCTATCAGGTAGGGGTGGTGTTCAAATTAATTCCCAGTTTGTAAAGCGAAATCCTGCTACATACTAGGGTTGTCAAATCGGGTGAATTTTTTATCTATTTGTAAAGCTTTTTTACTTGTTTTTAAACTTTATTTTAAAAAGTGGTATGTATCCCATCCCACTTATTTTGAAACAAGCAACTAAGTGGAAGTCTGTGTGCATTCAGCAAGCCAGTCCTAGCATTGGAAATTCGGGCCATCCTCTAGTCCCTCACCTACTTCTCCCATGGAGGATTCGCTTGGTTTTGTTACTTTTTGGTTGTATTTAGTTGTAGTCATTGCGCTTTAAGTCGGCGATTTCTCCAGCATATGTTTTTATTAGGTTAGAAGTCCTTTTGAACCTTTCCAGCATGTACATCTTTATAGGCGTACACATATTGTGGATTAATCACAGGCATGGGCGGTGCTTGCTAATGCAAATCTTCGGCTGCAGTCAGTAATTCCGTTTATTTCAATGGTCGGTAAATCGTCAGTCGTGTCCTTCTCAGTCTAGATGTATATACATTCAACTGTAGCTAAAATGTGTGGATTTTAACAATGTGGTTGCTGAGGATTCTAATGCTGAATATCTGCCAGGCTGAATGCAGTACGTGTTTTAGTAAGTCACTTGGGAAAAGGCACAGGATGTTTGGTAGAAGAGGCATTTGTGCCACTATATACACTAACTGCGATAAGACTATCATTGAAGTAAGAGGAACGCTGATGATGCACAGCAGCTTAGCTGTTAACTGAAACAGGGACACTGTAAAATAGTACTGTATGCATTAAAGGACCACTACGGGCAAATGATGGGGAAAAAATCTAGCTTTGAATTTCTGCACCTGTCAGAGCCGTTTGCCACACAATGTTTTCATTGGGGCTGTGTAGGGTTGCCACCTTTTCAAATGCCTAAAGTTGGACATTTTTGGTACAAACGTCAGATTTTGTAGGGCGAAACATAGCCATGTCCAGTATGAAGGGTATAACTTCACTTTTTTGACTAAATAAAAACTTATTCCTGTAGCATTTTAGTTGCTTATTCTGTTTCTTATAACATTTAGATGTTTCAGACACAGAAACTATTTTATGCAGCTATTACATAAAAATATAGGAAATAATTGTGTCCTTAAAATCTCCGGACATTTGCCATTTTTTATCAATTTTTTTGCAGGACACAACTTCCCAAAGAGGGACTGTCCCTCGCAAAGTGGGATAGGTGCTAGCCCTAGGGCTGTGATGTCCTATCCATGGACAAGTAATCAAGGAGCCTCAGTCCTAACCACTGAAAACAGTGGGGGACATACCCTGAGAGGATGACAAGTACACACACTATTTCCAGATGCCGCTCTTTGCATCAAGTGCAATTTCCCCTAAGAGCACACAGTTTCTCCCTCTTTATCCAGATGACCAGTAAGAGTTGAGTCCTTAACCAGGGTTCCAAGCCAAGTCCTCCAACACTCTGTCCAGCCAGTACTTAGTGTCCCTGCCCAAGTAGCTGTGACACACAATCTTGGAGATTTGTTTTACACACACACACAAACATCTGGGAAAGGCAGGCACAGATTTATAGGTTCATAGGTGTGTACTAGGCTAATGTCCCTGGGGCCTTTACAAGCCTAGCCATAAGATTACCCTGGCATAGTGCCACCTGACCGTAGTTCCTAGTGCCTCTGTCGAATAGAGCCACTGGAGTTATCACCAGGGTAAATTTTCTGTTTCCCATCCACTCATCAAGATTTCTCTTGAAGAGGGTCAGCGAGGTGCTCTGCTTGACATGTATGGGAAGTCTGTTCCATAGCATAGGCAGTCTCTGGGTTATGAACCTGTCCCTCCAACATGTTCTGTTAATTGTGATAATGAGGTTGAGGTCTCTGGAGCATGTGGTGTGGAGGGATTGGGATTTCTTTTAGATGTAGCATTTCTAACAGAGCTGGGCTATACATGGCTTTGTAAGTCGAGCAGAGATTCCCTCTAAGTAGGCGATATAAGACAGAGAATAGTTGGAAGTTTTTTGAATCTGCCCATATAGGACAAGTGTTTAAGGCCTAGGATCTCCACTTTGTAAGGTATGTTTTGCAGCCTCTCCAGTTGTTGCAGGTGTCTAGTAAGGTACATGCCAAATGGGGCATTGTACTTGATGATTGACTTAATGAGGGAAGAGTAGAGGGAGAAAATGATCTCTTTCTTCCTGCATGCAAAACCCCTTAGTAATGAGCTGTGCCACATAGGACTTTCTGACCACAGTGGCAATGTGGTGATCAAAAGAGAAGGTTGCTGTCAACCTGTGTTCCCAGATCTCACTGGACTACCATCAGTGTGGTAATTCATGGGAACTGGGTTTTTCCCAAAGGGGATAACACATTTTTTGGCATTGAGCTTAAGGCTATGTTTCTGACACCAGTTGTTGGTCACAGTGAGGTCATCCTGTAGCATGTCAACATCACTTGCCGAGTTAATAATAGCTCCCAACTTGCAATTGTTTGCAAACATTGTCAGCCAGAGTCCCTTCATGTTGGCCTGGACTACAGAGAAGTAAATACCAAACAGGAGAGAACCCAGGACCGAACCCTGTGGGACTCCACTCGTGACTAATCGGCAGTCTGTGAGCCAGTTTGCAACCCACCTAGTGCTATAAGAGGTTGATGCCAAGCTTAGTGAGTTTTTCTATGATTCCTGAGTTGGGGAATGGCATCAAAAGCCTTGGCCAGATCAAGGTCTGGTGACTGACTCAAAGAAGTCAACCAAGTTGAGCAGGCATGATCTACCCTTCACAAAACCAAACTGTGTGGGTTCCAGTGTTTGGAGATCCCCTATATCCTTGTTTATTAGGTCCATGATTATGTGTTCCATAGCTTTACATGTTAGACTCTTCAGGCTAATGGGGCGATAGTTCCCAGGGTCTGTAGTTGCTCCTCCTTTGTGGAGAGGGATGACTGTAGCAGTGCACCATTCGGCAGGGACAAAGCATGAGGTGAGGCTGTGATTGAACAGGGCACACAGGTGAGGTGCCAGTTCATTCTGTAGTTCATGTAGAACACAACCAGGGATACTGTCAGGTCCCATAGAAGCTGTATTCTTGGCATTGGACAGTGCTGTTTTAACCTGTGCAGCAGTAATACTGGGTGCCTGGCAATCTACTGGTATTGTGATTGGTCCTTTGTGGGGTAAAGTTGGCACTGAATCTGTTGGCCAGTATACTGGCAATATCTGTTGGCTCAGTATAGGAGGTACCATTGTGCAGTAGCTCAGAGCAAATCTGGGTATTACCGTGGAGATTCTTTACATAACTATAGAAGGCCTTGTGGTTGTCTTTACTATCTGCTGCAATTCTGTTTTCATAGCTAGCTTTAGAGGATTTGATGAGGGATCTCAACTTTTTGTTGAGGCAGATAAGGGAGTTTTTCCAGTCTTGTGACTTCACCTTATTCCGCATCAGTTTCCTCCTTCTGTTATAGAGTTTGTTTATGGCAGGGGACCACCAGATTGGCTTCCTTTTTTGGAGGAGAGTGTTGTGGTTCTATTGGGTATGGTGAGATGCATGCATTTGTGTACGTGCTTGTACAATGCATTGGTATATGATTTGGCAGTCACGCAACTATTCTCCATTTGCATGCGTGCCATGAAGTTAGCCATCTCTGTTTTTACTATCCCAAAGATAGCGGGTGTGGCTCAAATAGGGGTGTTCCTTGAGTTCGGTTTGGGTGGGGCTTAAGGGGTGCCAGAGCAGTACTTTGCCTAGGGCGCCGTTTCAGCTAAGGCCGACCCTGCCTGCATATAGTCTCATTAGTCTCACAAAAACACACACAAAAGCTATCTTCTTACTTAACTCTTAAATTAACCCCCCCAAAAGCACACACACACACACACACACACACACACACACACACACACACACACACACACACACACACACGCACACATATCACATAAACACTTACATTTTTTGGAAAAGTGGTGCTGCAGTAGCATTGTCGCCTCACAGTTAGACGTTGCCCGTTCGATTCTCAGTTAGAGCGTCTTCTGTGTGGCGACATGCATGAACGGGCATTCCTTCGTTGAAGGTTGTGCGTTAGGCCTGGCAAGCCAGCACGTAAAACTCTACTGCCAATCATTAGCAGTCAAGAGTTCCGCTGTGGTGACCCCTAACCGGGAAAAGCTGAAAAGACACAAAGACACTATTCATCGAAGTGAATGATTATTTGAACAATCAGGAAAAAGAAACAAACAAAGCCTTGTTTGAACAAATGTACATTTGATCAGGGTTTCAGAACCCATTCTATGATGTCGTAAATGAAGACAGATGTTGAAAATGTTAATGCAATAACGTGTCTGTGCAAAAGTCCATCTAAAAAAAGGAGTTTCAAATGCCTCAAATACAACTTATTTAATTCCAAATGCCTCAACTATAAATTTTGTTTTACTTCCTACGTGCCACAGTAAAGGAAACACTGAACATTACCATACTGGAGGATTTGCTAGGAACAAGAAAATATGTAAAGTTAATACACAGAACATAGCAACATTCAAAAAGGCTATAAGGCATAAAGTGCAGTCCTGATAACTGCAAACACACACACACACACACATGCACACACGCACACACCCGCACACCCGCACGCGTGTGCACATACACACACACACACACACACACACACACACACACACACACACACAAATCCTAGTAATCGTGACTCTACTGTGTGTCAAATGCATACATACCTAATGCAACTTTGTAAGGCTTGTAAGGTGCTTGATAGAATGTCATGGCTGTCTGAAGCCAAAGTTAAGGACATGTCCACAAGATTTAAAAATATTAAGGCTAAATATCACATGGCCATTGTTCGTGCCAGGCTGAATATCTAAGGTGCTCCTCCCTCTCGGATATGTAATAGGGTAAGGTGGGAATATCAAGCACCCTAGCTGGCATGGGGAAAAACACATTTGCTGAGAAAATCCATCATTTCTCCTGGCTCCTAGATATCATGACAACATTTTAGGATTCAGTCAGTCACATAGTGACATGATGTCACAAACAAGACACTCAGGAGCTCTTGGCCTAGGGCGAGATGTGCAACCATCTGGAGTGCTTTGCACAGAAGGACCTTGTCCTGTCTTACTGGGAAATACAAGTAAAGAACATTTTCAACCCACAGTGTGTAGTTACTCTTCTTCAAACTCCAAGACAAAAATAACATGAAAAATATACAAATTAAAAAAAGTAGTGGGGTAGTTAACTTTGCAAAATATGAGAAGTCTTAAGAAAAATGTTGTAACTTAGGAGCTTTACTCTGCTTGGAGGATGTTGATGTCTATACCTTTACAAAAACTTGACTTAATGATCCAAAATACATTATAAATTCTGGGGTGTGCCTTCATTTACTATTGAAGAGCTGATGGGGTGGTGGTTGTATTTCAATCATTGTAAAGGAATAAAAGCCAGAAACAAACAAAATACTCTGGACTGGAAATTGCCCTTGCAATAATTATTACCAGTGCAGACTATAATATTACAGTAACCTACTGTACACCATGTGTTCTACTACAGAGCCTGAGGATTTCCTGACTAATCTTGAAGGTGCAAAAAGCAATGAAAATACAGTTTAGTTACCTAGATAATAGCCCTGATTCCAAAAGTGTTGCTCTCATTTTAAGTGACTACTAATCTGGTTCCCATAGACCTTAATCTGAAGTAAGTCACTTACACTGAGAGCTAGTGTTTCAGAATCAGAGCAGACTTACACTGAAAGCAGCACTTCTGAAATCAGGCCCAATGACTGGGTAAACTACTCAATGACAAATACATAAGTTCAAATAGTAATAAACTGGAAATTACAACACTTTAGATCAAATGGTGTAAAATCCAGTTAAGAATGGCAATGTCATAGATGCCATATTCACAAACTTAGCATTGTCTGTTCATTACCCATAGTTAGAGCCTTTGTAGATGACAGAGATCATGGGGCCATTGTCTTTAGGACAAGAATAACATTGCATTCAGTCATAAACCATTCTTCTTAGACTTTACCAATGATAACGGTGATGCAATAAATGACACACTCAAAAAAAAAACAGAATGCTAGTCTCAGTGACCCAAATAATGTTACTCTGGATACTGTCACAAATTCAGTGATATTATTAACTCTTGCACTCGTGCATTGCTGAGGACATACTCATAAGTCATTACTACACAGTTAAATAAAAAAAAAAAACTTGCTGGAATCAAAACAGTTAAGATATACAACAGTACAGCCACTACTCACTTTTCTTATCAAATATTCCAGGTCTATATGTGTACTCGATTTCAAATTTTGAAAACATTGATAAGGTATTCTTTAGTTTTATCAGAAAATTCGAGGGGAAAATTGTGTATGCAGTATTATTAATAAAGAATGAATTAATGGCATAATGGCTAAGGTGTTTGTCTTATAAACACAAGGTGCAGGGTTTGAGTCTCACATGGGGTGATTGGCTAGGCTTAAAATGGCCCACAAGGGCAGTTAGCCTAGTACTAATCTATGAACCTAAGTAATTGCCCAACTACAAAGCACAGTACATATGGCTGCAGAAAAATGTGCAAATTTCAAAGTAAGTAAAAAGATACATCAGAGTGTTATACAGAAACAGGTAGAGCATCTCTTATGTAAATATAGACACGTTTAACTTCTACCACAATAAAATTAAAAATTCATGGTCCATGGGACCAGACAACGTGACTTATGCATTTTTTACAAGCATCAAGAAAATCATAACTAAACCCTTATCAGTCATGGCAAACGAAATGTTAACATGTGAACATGACTCTGGCCTTTGGTACAAATTCACAAATGTGGGTCACATCAGATGTAAACAATTTCATACCTACCAGTCTGACCAAATCAAGCATTATCACAATGGCCTTTATTCAAATTAACAAAGTGGGACATACTTTTGTTAGTTATGAAACATTATGAGAGTGATAGGAAGATATCTTGCCTTTTGAGTCTTGTGGCATTCTTTGAAGAGGTCATTGCAGTGATCATCAACGGCTTTTTGGGGTGGGAGTATTGCATCAACTTAAATCAATGTGTCCATATCACCTAGAGCTAATGTTTAACTCTAATGGCTGGCAAGCCCTGATGTGGGACATTGTCACCTGGGTGAAACAATTAATTTATTTGAAGAGTAGTTTCACTAAAAGGTTTACTGAAGTGACACTGTGAAATTCTTAGGCTAACATAACCTTAGGTATTTGATAGTGTTTTCAATATTGGAATAAATGCCAAATTAATAGTATTAAATGTCAATCCATATGTAATTCAAAGAGTAGAATGATAGTTAACTAACAAGACACAACAAGCCTGGATGGGTAGTTAGTTATCTAGCCAGGTAGGGGTTACTAGTAATGTCCCTCTGGGCTTGTACCAGGAATACTTCTTTAAGATAAATCTTTTAAAGTACAAAGGTGGAAAATGGGCTATAGCTAACAAGATATGTTGATAACTGACAATTGAGCAATTTAATTACTTAAAAGATGGTGAATTCCTTCCAAATATTCTAGAAAAATGTGTAACCAATATAGTAGCAATGACATCACTTTAATATAAGTAAATGTAGCATTATGAGATATGGTAGGAAATACGAGAACATACCCGATACTCTAGGAGAAGAGTAGACAACAATTTATGTATCTGACAAAAGTGAAAAAAACATATTCTGTAGAAAGTCAAATTCTAAAGACTGAGTCTAATTGCTTCTGAAAAAAATGGACTACTTTATATCTCACTAATCTGATTTATTATTCAATACAATGCTGCATTTGGAAGCCTCCAAAGAAGTAAAATATAAAAAATGAAATGGTATAACAATATAATAATTACTTTTTGCATAAATTAAAATGTTAGAAAATGTTAACTATTCAAAATGGCTTCTGGAACTATTATTTATAGTTTTTTTTTTCCATAGGTCATCAAAGGTGTCCTCTGCCTGGTCCATAAAGTAAGCCTGATCTAGTTCTATTTGAAAGCATATACAGTAAACAAACTGCTGAGGGAGCTAACTCCAGTCTAGGGAACCTAGTACTTAAAATAAATCAAAACTGTAGAAAAAATGACAACTTAAAATAAATAAAAACAGTAGAAAAAATGACAGATGCATTGCACAGTACCTTCTAAATTATTATTCCTTTTTATCTCTACCCTTAATTTACTACACAACCTCTGTGTGTTCTCATAACTTCCATACCACCAGCGTAAAATGAAATGATTGCTCTATCCAGGTACCCTTATCAGCATAACCCTCTGTTGTTAGGAAGTTAGTCTTCAGTTGGAATTGTTGGAAGTGAGGGATCCACTGGAGAATTGCTTAGTGATGCTGCATGCAACCATTTTTACAGTGGCTAATCAACGTCCCTAGCTAGAAGAGTGGGTAGTGCAATGATACCATGATATTATACTCATCCCTTTATAATCTGAGTGTATGACCTGTGAAGCTTCTGGTCCCCAACAAGAGATGCACATACACTGAGTTTCCCCATAGTCTTCCCCATGATAAGGCAGCTGGGCACTTGCCACTTTATACAATACCATTGTCTTGAGTCCATAACAAAATATGAGTCACCCGTGGTACAAGTGGATGCCATATCACTGTGCCATAGGCTACATGCATTGACTTCCAATTCATGCCCTACAATCAGAAGTCAGTAATTCCAAAATAATCTTTACATATACATATGTATACATACTGTATGTATGTTTAACTTTGTGTGTGTAAGCGTGAGTGTGTATACATGTGCGTGAAAGGTATCAACATGTGAAAGACAGGCATATGGTTTCACAATCCCTCAGTGTCCTTACCAATATAAATGGTAGGTGGATGGGGTTTGAATTCCTTTGCTGTCACCAAATAATGTGAGGAACAGTGATTACAGGGGTCATATATGCTCAACTGTCAATACATATGCATGTAAATAGGTGATTGCCCTAAAGAGTTATTGGCAACCATGCACTACTGCCTTACATTATTATCAGTAACTGTCACATCAAAATAAACTTTACATTGTCACTTACAGAACAGGGTCATAATCATTAAATCATCAGGATTTTGCCTACCACAGTTTGAGCCCATTGCCTTTTATTGTAAATTTGCCAACAGTAACTGAGACTTATCCAAAATGTTTTTCATACTCTCACACTCACATAGCTTTGCAGGATGGGCTATTGATGCATCCATTTCCTGTATTCACAGTACAACTGTCACTAATCAGACTACTTACTTGATACTAAGATCTCATCTACTGACTAGTCTTTCCAATGAGTAAGCCAGCACTGAATTATAGTAGTCAATGGCTAATCAGTCTTTCCTCATAAAGGGAAGACACCAACAGTTGCACTACTGCTGGGCAGAATATCCATCACCAGTTAAATAACACATCAACCACAAGCTTTTACAGAAGGAATAAATGAAAACTAAACAGATCTGATTATATGCACAATACACTGTTGTCACCTCACAGCAAGAGGTTCTCCTGTTCAATTCTCGGCTTGGTTTGGGAGTGCCTTGTGTGTGGAGTCTGCATGTCCTCCCCGCGGTTGGGTAGCATTTGAAAGACATGTGTGCATAAATAGGTGTGCCTTCGTTGAAGGTTGGGCATCGAGCTGGCACCTCGGCGTTTCGTAAAAATCTACTGCCAATCATTAGGGGACCGGAGTTCCGCTGTGGCGATCCCTTACCGGGAAGAGCCGAAAGACAAACAACAACACTACAATACAAAGTGCTACATAAGGATAAACTGAAAACAGAATTACTTTTACTACATCTATTGTTATTTCCAGTTACTTAATGTAGACTTCTGAAGCCTCAGGACAAAAATAAATTCAACATGTGTGTGATCTAAGGATATTTGTTTCAATATTATCATTAATTTAGAATTTCCCAAGTCCTAATAACAGCCCTAGGTAAACACAAAGAAAAAAGCAGCACCACTTCAGGTCTGACACACTCTGTGGAGTTTAGATACATTTCAAATACAAACAGAATCTGTCCCCCTAGAAAGCAGAAACAGTTCTATTATATGCTGAAGTTAAGTCAACTTGTCAAGGAATCAGTGTGAACATAGTAAGGGGAAACAGGTCAATATGTTAAAATAAAATAGTCGTAAATTCTGCCCATCTATTTAAACATATAACTGTTTAAATTTTTAAATATAAGAAAACATTTTATCTGCAAGACTAAGAAAATAGTTGCTATGATTATTTTTTGTCAATGCACATGTATGCAGTTTGCACTCATTAATTTCTCATAATAAGGGTTTATAAGTTGTTGCTCATTATTTGAGTAACATTTCTAGGTATAAAGAAATATCAAAACTTTCCAGGTTTATTTTTCCTTTGGGGCTACATATTATAAGTAAATCTGGGAAGCTGCAATGGGAGCTACATTTGCTCATAGTTATGCAAATTTGTTTATGAGCCAACTCAAAAGAGGAAATACTGTATCAGCACTTGTTTAATAAGAATAACAATGTCTTCTGTAGGCAGTATATTGATGATTTGTTTTTTCTAGTGAGGTGAGATCCATATCGTTTTCTTTTATCATTTATAGAGAAAGAGAATGTTTTTTGTTTGACCTTTAGTTGTGAAATACGGAAATGGACATGCATTAATTAGATCTTAGCATTTATATATATGTGATGGGTGTATCCATTCTACCCCATTTAAAAAACCCATCTCAGTGAGCACATTTTTTCATGCTGTTATTGCTTGGACCACTCACTTTATTCAGTCTTTGTAATACAGGGAATTGTTGAGAGACAGAACTTTGTGTTGTGATGATACTGAATTTGAGAATGTGGAGGAAGAGATAGCACAGGGTCTTTTGAGGAGGGATTACTCCAATAAGCAGTTAATCCTGGAATAGGTTAGAACAGAAAAAAATGGGGTTTCAGCATTAACATTTGAAAGGAAGAAATTAGAAAATAAATCCCAGGAGGGAGGAAGTGCATTTTGTTACAAGATATCCTTTTATAGAAGGAGTGTATAGGCTGTTAAAAAAGATATTGGTATCTTTTTAAATCAAATGATATTTCCCTAATGTAATACTGAAAGTCTCCTTACAGAAACTCTCTAAGTATAGCTGATAGGGTTATGCATAGATATTTCTCATGAAATTAAGTAGAACACTTGAAATGGAAGGGATGTTCCTTTTGTATATATTTACATAAGAGATCAGGTACTTGAGTAAATGATTTGTTTCTTAGCTTTCATAAAAGTAGAAAGTATTATCAAGAGGCTGTTGTCTATATTTTATTCTGTCCATATGGGAAATGTGATATAGGACAGACACAAAGACAGCTTAGAAAAAAAATTCAAGAACATTTAAGGGATATCAAGAATAATGTTATAACCAGTCTGATATCCCACATCTTAATAATATAATCGAGGAATTTTGCATTTGTTTTACTTATCATTATCTGAGTGTCACAACCCAGAGCTGTTTTTAAGTATTTCAGATGCTTTATTCAGAAAAGAGGTGTAGTATATTTTATGTATAAAGCATTACAACCAGGAAGCATAAACAATGAATTATTTATGAAATAGTTCTTATACAATTTACTTATTTATATAGTTATTCAATCTTTTTCTAAATATATTATTTATTTTATTTATGTACTAAAAACTTTAACTGAATGTTAAATCTGATTGGTTTTATTTTCTTGTATAACAGCAACAGTTTGTTAATAAATTAAATTTAAGTGTTCCTTGTTTTGCCATATGGTGTTTTTAGTTTAAAAAGTTTTATTGTTATTCTTCAGATTTAGGCTTACTACTTTTGACTTTAATTTCCCCTCAGGTAGCACCCTTAAGAAGAAGCCCAGTACTTTTTTAACACCTGTGACTCCCAATCAGGCTTGTTATTAAACATTTCCTCTCCTAAGCTAATTATATTACCAACTTCTATTGCAGATAAGATTACCGACTGACTCTCCCTTTTTATGCCCTTCCCACATACTTGTCAACCCACCTGACTTCATGTATTTGCATGGACACTAAGCAATGTATTATCAAAGTCATTTTCTATCAGGACATCTGCCATGACATCATCAAACCCTGCAACCTCCTTGACTCACTGTCTCTATACCCAGCGTAAGTAAATCCTGGACAACGGCTTCTGAAATGGTCCTCCTCTGCGGCACTAACTGGATTGGGCTGTCCAGCAAAAAATGCTCCTTTAAAACAATTGCAGCCTTAACAATAGTGACATCAAATTCAGTACCCCCTTAGCAATAGCTTATTTACCCCCAGCCAAGATAGGATACAAAATACCCTTCTAGTATTATGCTAGTTATTTGACATGGCTTTTGTTTCCCACTCTGTCTCTGTGGGAATATGGACTGTATAAGGCCTTTTTGTTTACAGTGGAAACATCTAATCTCAAAAAAGCTGCCATGTACTGGAACCAGTGACTTCCCACTTTCCCTGAGGTCCCTGACATGATGGCTTAGACTGCCCCCTTATGGGTTCCCCTATACCCACTTGCATTGTTAGGTAAAAACCTCATGTACAATTGTGCCATGTTTGATAAACATAGGGAACCCTTTTTACCTATCTGCTTAGCTAAGGCTCATTCCTTTTCTATCAAACAAATCCTAATATACTCAGGCAATGTATGGAAAGTTTTTCTCTAATTGTATGATTTCCCAACTTTTCATAAGTAGAAATTTGACATAGATCCAGAGGGAAGCAGATTGTAAGAAAATACCCCTGGTGTTGGTGGGTCTTGATACATTGAAAGCATTTGACAGAGTAAGTTGGGGCTTTATGAGCAGGGCAATGGAAGCATTTGTATTTCTTGAAAGAATTATAAGTTTGATTAGGAGAATATATGAGGGATCGGAGGTGAACATTAAAGTTGGTGGGGTCCTCTTTGATAATTTCTGCTTGAACAGTGAAACCAGGAAGGGGTGTCCTCTTTCCCTTTATTATTTGCATTATATTTAGAACCACTGGCAGAGAAAATAAGGGACTCATAAATTCAAGGATATAACTGGTATGGTAGTCAAGAGAAGCTGGCTTTATTTGCAGATGATATTATTTTGTACCTGACAAAATCAGAAAAAGACATTACAGTGTGGTGGAACATTTTGAGACAGTTTCAGATCTTTTCAGGTTACAAAGTTAATGAAGCTAAAACAAAGGCAATACTGGTAAATTATGTACCCACACATGAACTGGTTCAGAAATTCCCATATTTATGGGACATGATAAAATGAAGTATTTAAGAGTGTGGATTAAAATTATTCTAGTGTGGCAGCTAAGGATATGTGGGAAGAAATTAAACAAAATATAAAACTGAGAAAATAGAAGCTTTGTTATGGATATGGATAGTAAAATACAAGCAGTTAAAATGTTTTAGTCCTTTCAGTCTTATACAAAGGTCAGGCATGTTTTTATCAACCAGATGAGAAGTTGTGGATAGCAATTAATAAAGAGATGAAGGACTTTATCAGGGAGGAGAAGATGGCAAGAGTCAAGTGGGATAAGCTGATTCTTCCAGTAGAACAGGGTGGATTAGGATTACTCAATTTGAAGGGGTATTTCAGAGGTACACAGTTAAAACTCCTCTACATAGCACAATCAGAAAACTATAATTCAAAGTGGAAAGGGATGATGATGAAACACGGAGGAAGCTCAAGAAACAAGGAGAGACTGGGATTTTGGATGTAGGCCTTTAAAGAGAATAACAATATTCATGTAAAATATTGTATCTATAAAGTAGCAGAAAGTATTCTAAGAACTAAACCAACACAGGAACAGAGAAAGGAGACTCAGATGATAGGGATGACTGCAATTAGGGATACAGGAAAGAGAGGGATGGAATTTATTGGAGAAAATTGGCAAAGGAACCAAGGTATTGCGACCAAATAACTAGAGAGAGAAAGATGACAGAATGGGAAGATGCCAATAAGTTATTTGGACTGCAGGTTAGAAATTGTCTTCCCAATCATGGATTGATATCAGAGTATAGGCAACGAGAAAGAAATAGGGGGTTCTAAAAAAAAGAACAGCACTGGCAGAGTTTTTAATAGAATCTAGAGCAGAAGCTGCCATTAGAAAGGAAAAATTAATACAGCATATAACATATTGCACGATAACTATAAGAATCAATGAGAGGAGGTTAGAAAGGATTTGGAAGAGAGACTGGATAAGCAATTCACAAAAAAACAATGGGAGGATATATGTATGTCTCCCAAATATGCAACAAAATCTAGCAGATTTAGGATTTTTGCAGGAAATGTTTACATAGATAATTTGGGTCTATATCAGATAGTCGAAGTTCCATAACTCCAAACACCTAATGGTCAAACCATTAAGTTCAAAGTTACAGAACTTCGACTACCAATAAAAAAAATAAAAAAAAGGACAAAAAATAAATAAATTGTTGTATGAAGGGGGCAAGCCTCCCTACACCTCCCACACCCCCGCTACTTAAATTTACCAACTCTGAGATCGCACCACATTGAAGTGAATGAAAATCTCCGTTTATGGAGATCTCTATTCACATGCTCGAACTTTTACAAATTCGAACATATGGTCTCGACCATATGTGGTTAGAACTTATAAAAGTTCGACTACGTGATAGGAACCCAGATAATTTATACTCCAAGTAGACTTCAGAGAATTTTTCCTCAGGTAGACAGTAAATGATGGAGCTGTGAAGGGAAAGAAAGATGTAAATGGAAACATGTTTTCTGGGAGTGCAGTAATTTGGTAGAATTTAAGGATTGCCTGTGGGATGCACTGTCTGCGATGCTGGGTGGGCAGATTGGTATGATGAGACAGATGATTTTTCTGAGCTATGATACTGAATCGGAAGTGCCTAATTATGGTGGCTGCCAAAAAAGCAATTACTAGAAAAAAGAAAGATGTAAATGGAAACATTTTCTGGGAGTGCAGTAAGTTGGTAGAATTTAAGGATTGCCTGTGGGATGCACTGTCTGCGATGCTGGGTGGGCAGATTGGTATGATGAGACAGATGATTTTTCTGAGCTATGATACTGAATCGGAAGTGCCTAATTATGGTGGCTGCCAAAAAAGCAATTACTAGAAAATGGAAATCAAAATCTAAATAAGCTATACTAGAAGTAGTGAATATAGTAACAGAGATAAAACAACTGGAATTGAGATGTTTAGAAAAAGGTAGGAGAAAGCTACATAGGAAAAATGGGAAATGTGGGAACAATGCATACAAGGGAGGAATGAGGCCTAAAAGGCAGCAAGACTTAAATGAGCCATGTAATGTTTGAGCGAAAAAGACTGGGTAGATTATAAGTGATGTATAATGTTTGCAACTGGGAGTGTATCAGTTTGGTTTGTGATGTAAAATGCTTGCAACTAGGATTGTGTCGGTGTGGTTTGTTTTCATTTATATAAATGTATGATTTCCTATGTAGTAAGTGATGGTTTAATGAAGATATTTCTTGTTTAAGAAAAAAACAAAAAAAACAAAACAGGAATTGAATGTTGTGTCTTTCGGCTTTTCCCGGTTAGGGGTCACCACAGTGGAACTCCGGTCCGCTAATGATTGGCAGTAGATTTTTATGTGCGGAGTTGCCGGCCCTGATGCACAACCTTCAACAAAGGTATGCCCATTCACGCATGTCTCCACACAGAAGACGCTCTAGCTGAGAATCGAACAGGACAATGTCTTACTGTGAGGCGACAATGCTACCGCAGCACCACCACCGCAGTTTATGTAATATTGCTTAGGTTATATGATATATAGCAATGGGTCTACTTTTCTTTGCCAAAATTTCATTATTTCAAAAAAGAAAAGTAGAGGACCACTTACGCAAAAGTGCACTTAAACAAAAGTGCACTTTGAAAAATAACGGTTCAACAAACCGCTAAGAAACACTGTGGCGCCGAAGCACACTATAGTGGGGAAAAGGGAATTTACCTGTTTCCCCACTGTAGTGTTATCTTGGAGTTAGTATATTTAAGTAGCAGGGGGGGGGGGCACACTGTTTTTTGTGTTTTTTATCGGTTCATCGAACCGATATTCGTGAAAGTGCACTTTTGTTTAAGTGCACTTCCGCGTAAGTGGTCCTCTACTTTTCTTTTCGAAATAATAACATTTTGACAAAGAAAAGTAAATCAATTACAATATATGTGAAGTATAATCTTTATTATGTTAATACAGTTTGATTACTTTTGTAAAGGTGTTTGGGAAAAGTAGTAATTTGACATCAATTCATCCACATATCAAAGTATTTACTATTTCTATAATAAACTTACTGGCATTATCATTGAGTTTTCTTCTAGGATCTCAAAACTTTTTTCTCTAAGTTTCAGATGAAAGCTTAAAACATTCTGAAAGGACATGGCTCATTTTACTAAAGTCAACACAATCAGCATCTGAGTTATTGCTATTAGCATGCATAGCTTTATCTATGAGCAGATGAGGTAAGTCCTCATCTATTACCCTCAAACAGTTTGGTTCTGATTACACATGCTTTTATTTAGAAGAATAAATCTATCAAAGTTATTTCCCCTTTATACTGAAGAAATAATTTAATACTGCCTTTGACATTTAGGACTGAGTAGTCCCTCACTTATATTTGTTCATAGGTGTGTACTAGGCTAATGGCCCTGGAGCCTTTACAAGCCTAGCCCATAGAAGTGCCCTGGCATCATGCTGCCCAACATTAGTTCCCAGTGCCTCTATCAAGTAGAGCCACTGGAGTGATCCCTGGGTGAACTTTATATTACCCATCCACTCATCAAGATTTCTCTTGAAGAGGGACAGCAAGGTGCTCTGCTTGACATGTATGGGAAGCCTATTCCATAGCATGACCAGTCTCTGGGTGAAGAACCTGTCCCTCCAGCATGTTCTGTTGATTGTGGCAATGAAGTTGAAGTCTCTGAAGTTTGTGAGTGTGTGGTGTGGAGAGAATGGGATTTCTTTAGATGTAGCACTTCTAACAGAGCTGGGTCACACATGGCTTTCTAAGTCAAGCAGCGATCACCTCTAAGTAGGTGATATGAGACAGAGAATAGCTGGAGCCTTTTGAGTCTGTCCTTGCAGGACATGTGTTTAATGCTTAGGATCCTCCTCGTGAGGTACTTCTGTGGCCTCTCCAACTGTTGCAGGTGTCTAGTGAGATAAATGCCAAATGGGGCATTATACTCGATGATTAGTCTAATGAGGGAAGAGTAGAGAGAAACGATGACCTCTTTCTTCCGGGATGCAAAACCCTTAGTAATGAGATGTGCCACACAGAAGGACTTTCAGACCACAGTGGCAATGGGGTGGTCGAAGGAGAGGTTGCTGTCAACCTGCGTCCCCAGATCTCTTTTAACGCCTTCCATGTTCAGTGGGCTCCCATCAATGTTGTAATTAGTGGAAACTGAGTTTTTACCAGAGGGGATGATAATGCATTTTTAGTCTTAAGCTTAAGGCCTTGGTTTCGACATCAGTCATTGGTCTCAGTGAGGTCTTTCTGTAGGATGTCTGTATCACTTGGGGAGTTAATAATGGCTCCCAGCTTGCAGTCATCTGCAAACTTGGTCAGCTAGAGTCCCTTTTTTGTTGGCCTGGACTTATGAGAAGTAGATGCCGAACAGCCAAGGACCCAGGACTGATCCCTGGGGACTCCACTCATGATTGTTTGGCAGTCTGAATTGGAGTCCACTACTTTCAGACTGTGGGCTCTATCTGTGAGCCAATTTGCAACCCATCTAGTGATATAGGGGTTGATGCCTAGTTTGGTGAGTTTATCAATAATTCCCGCATGAGGAATGGTATCAAAAGCCTCGGCCAGATCAAGGTAGGCTTTATGCACTGACTTACTTTCATCCACACCCCTAGTGACTGACTCAAAGAAGTCAACCAGGTTGAGCAGGCATGATCTCCCTTTCAAAAAGCCAAATTGTGTGAGGTCTAGAGTTTGGAGATTTCCTATATCTTTGCTATTCTGGTCCATGATGATGTGTTCCATAGCTTTATATATCAGACTCATCAGGCTAATGGGGTGATAACTCCCAGGGTCTGTAGTCACTCCCCCTTTATGGAGAGGGATGACTGTAGCAGTGCACCATTCAGTAGGGACAAACCTGAGGTGAGGCTGTGACTGAACTGGGCACACAGATGTGGTGCCAGTTCACTTTGTAGTTCCTGTAGAGCAAAGCCAGGGATATTATCGGGTCCCATGGAAGCTGTATTCTTGGCCTTGGACAATGCAACTTTAACCTGTGCCGCAGTAATGCCGGGTGCCTGGCATTCTTCCGGTACTGTGATTGGTCCTTTGTGGGGGAGGGGTAAAGTTGGCACTGAATCTGTCGGCCAGTATGTTGGCAATATCCGTTGGCTCAGTATAGGAGGTACCATTGTGCAGTAACTCAGAGCAAATCTAGATATTGCCATGAAGGTTCTTGATACAGCTATAGAAGGCTTTGTGATTGTTTTTAGTGTCTGCTGCAATTCTGGCTTCATAGCTGGCTTTAGAGGATTTAATGAGGGATTTCAACTTTTTGCTGAGGTTAATAATGGAGTTTTTCCAGTCTTGGGACTTCACCTTTTTCTGCAAGTCTCTTCCTTCTGTTGTAGATTTTGTTATAGGCAGGGGACCACCAGATTGGCTTCCTTTTTTTTGGAGGAGAGTGTCTTGGTTCTGTTGGGTATGGCTAGTTCCATGCATTTATGTACATTTTCGTACAGTGCATTGGTTTATGCAGTCATGCAGCTATTTTCCATTGGCATGGGTGGTGTGAAGTTAGCCACCTCTATTTTAAGGAGACCAAAGTCAGCTTTGGAGTTTTTCAAGGTGGTTACCTTTGGGGGGGGGGGGGTGTGTGTGAGTGAGATGTGGATTAACATGGTGATTAGTTTATGGTTGGATTTGACCAGGGAGGGACTGACTATTGGTGTAGAGCAATGGTCACCCATGTTAGTAATAACCAGGTCAAGGATGTTGCTTCCTCTAGTGGGAGTCAGAATTAGTTGGTTCAGGGCATTGGAATTGATGAATGCCAGGAAGCATTGGGCCAGTGTATTGGTGCTTGAGTAGTTTTCCCAATTGATGGAGGGGTAGTTGAAATCTCCTAGTAAGAGAGTGTTGGGTTAGACCTTGATAAATTCCAGGGTGCTTAGGAATGTGGAATGAGATTCTAGGGACATGGTTGGAGACCTATAGCAGGCTATGACCTGGATCATCATCTTATCCATTGTTAGTTGTAGCTGAAGTATCTCATATGCGTTATGTTGGGCTACTAGTCTAGAGGTGTGCATTTCCTTTATGAATGTAAAGACACCACCACCTTTGGACCTTCGGTCCATGTTTCGGGGCTGAAAGGTGTGGAATTAGTTATAGCCTTGTAGCTCAGGGGTGTTTTCTAATGCTTTAAACCAGATCTCTGTTACAGCACAAATGTCGATGTTGTCTATTTTTATTATTTATTTATTATTATTTTATTTTACATTTGTTTACTGGGAAAGTCCAGCTGGACACATGTCCTTTTTCAGCAGAGGCCTGGGAAGAAAAGCTCTAGTTAGTGCATATACATACATACATACAAGAATAACATCTGAGTATGTAGGCAAGACATATCAAAGTGCAATTGGTAGTAGATGCATTGCACAACTTAACTGTGACTTATTTAGATCAGTAAAGGATGAGTTCACACCGGAGTGTAGTACATTGAGATATAGTGTCTTATTTTCACAAGTGTTACATAAGCTAATAGTACACTAGAGGCATTCTATGAAGGAATGAGAAGATATAGATAGTAAAAGAGTGAAGAGGTAGCAGTATATGTAAACTCAAATTCTGTGTTAGCAGGATTTAGGGAGTGGTGAGTAATGCAGGTTACTACAATGTTGGCTAAGTTATGAAGTTATAGTTCTTGAGAGTTTAATTAGTCAGGAAGATTTGTAAAGGAGACAGTTGAGAGTGAGATGTTTTCTGTCAAGTGATGGTGGTACATGGGCAGAGTGATTTGGTAAGGAAGTGTTGTTTTATTAGTTTTGAATAGAGGTAGGGATGTTATGGAGGTAATGTTGACTGGCAGTTCATTCCAGAATTTACCTATGTAGTTAGCAAATAGGGAATCCCCTGCTTCGTTTTTAGATAAGTAGGTTTTTATTTGTTGCTTGTTGGAGGAGCGTAGTAGTCTATTGGTACTATAGGGTTGAAGAAGGGTTTGTAAGGATGGTATTTTTTCAGGATTTGAGCAGAAGTTGTGGGCCATTGTTAATTGTGTATACTGTATAAGATGGGGGAGTTGTAGCCAGTTGAGTTTGAGTGAAAGGGAGTGGTGTGTTCTAGTTGGTGAATTTGTGGCATGTCTTGCTATTTTATTATAGTAGGAATCTAGTTTTTGTAGTTCAGATTTCTTGAGATTAGTGAGAATGGGGGCTGCATATAATAAAGTGGATATCAAATGAGTTTGGGCAATAGCTTTTTTGGTATCTTTGGTAAAGTAGTGTTTATTCCTGTATAAAGTATGCAATTTTTATGCACCTTTTTAACTGTTTGGGAGATGTGTATATCAAATTTAAGGTTGCAGTTGAGTTCTACTCCTAGCAGTTTAGTGTGTAGTGATGGGGTGATTATAGTGTTGATATAATGGAGGAGATGAAGAAGGTGTTAGAGGGGGAGAAGACTTATTAGGGAGGAATACCATTAGTTTGGTTTTCTTAGGGTTTAATATTAGGTTAGCATTTGTGAGCCATGTTTCTATGTCATGAAAGGCTTTCTGAGTTATAGTTTGTAGATCCAGTAGAGAGGGTGCAGAACTGATCACTGTGGAGTCGTCTGCATATTGAATGAGTGATGCATGAGTGGTTGATAGATGGAGTTTGTTAGTAAATATAGAGAATAGGAGTTTGGCCTAGGATAGAACCTTGAGGCACTCCAAGAGTGACTGGTAATAGGGGTGATAGAGTTTGTTGCCAAGAGACTACTTGTTGCCATCCTGTAAGGTAATCTTGGAACCATGCAAGTGTGGAGTTTGAGAAATGAAGATCAGTGAGGGTATTTAGTACGTCTGTGTGTGATACCATGTCAAAGGCTTTTGACAGGTCTAGAAAGATAGAAGAGACATAGTTGTTATTAGTCCTGTGGCAGTTAGTGTTAGTGAAAGACATTAGTGCTGTGGTTGTGCTATGGTATGGTCTGAACCCATGTTGGGTATTAGTTAGGAGATTGTTAGTAAGACGGTAGTTAGTAACCTGCTTGTGAACTACTCTTTCAAGAATCTTTGATAGAGGAGACAGTATTGCAATTGTTGTATAATTATTTAGTTCAGCTGATGTGCCGTCTTTGTGTAGTGGGATGATAAATTAGGTTTTCCAGATTGAAGGGACCTGATGTTCTGTTATGGATCTATTGGTTATTAATGAGATGGGGTATGCTATACCTTCTGCTGCTATCCGTAAGTATTCAGCAGGTAGACTGTCCGCAGCTAGTTTGGTGGGTTTTAATTTTTGCAGCAGTCTTTGGATATTGCCAGTTGCTACTGGTTGGAGAGAGAATAGTGGTGTGGTGTTTGTTGTGGGGGCTGGGGGTGTTTTTGAGGAGTGATTCAAGTGAGTGCATGTTGAGCTTTAGACTTCTAGTGTTGGTCAGCATGACTCTCAGACTGCATTTATAGCTGTTATGGTGGTAATTTAGTCTTTGGAACACTGCCTAAAAAAGGCACTACAGGGGTAGCAAGAGCCTTAACCAGTACCCAGAAACCCAGGGGTGACAGACGCAGGCCATCTCTGGCAAAGCATTGAGGTCTGTCAGTCATGTCATCCCATACAGACAGATACTGGATCATCTTAGAATGACACCAGAAACTTAGCCAATTATTGAAGTCAATCATTATTTGTTTGTACTGCGGTATAATTCTGGGTGATAGTAGGATACTGCTCAGGGCTAGGGTTATACCTGCCTGGGCCACATAATCCGAGAGCTCCACCATGTCTCCTTTCATGTAGTCCAGGGAGGTGTGTCTCATGTCATTCACACCCACATGGACAATGACAGAGTCATGCTTGTACTTGCTGTGGAGTGACCTCCCCATCAAATGATTATGAGCTCCTTTTCATGCTGACTGCTTTTACTACCTGTCTTATGCTGCTATTTATTTATTTACTGGTTTTCCTCCCTGACATCCTCATCTTTGGCTTCATAATCATTTTTATTTTTGTGTTGCTTCAAGCTGTTTTTCCCTCTCAGCTGTTTCAAATTAACTGTCGCTCTCCTCTCTTTAATTTTAGCTGTACTTCAGGAACATCTGGGGGACCTTTTAGTTGCATACTTGACATTTACTGTCCATTGCAGATTGTCTTCATGTCAAATTGATTGAAATTCACCAGCAAACAAGGCAGCTATTAAGTCATCGTTATTCAAGTCAGTATGTAGGAGTCCTTTTCATTTATACTTTTTAATCAACTAAACCCTGACATTTTGGAATATTCCTCCGATCTTGCCAGTGTCCTAACTGTTCTGTCTAAAAATAAAATATATATTTTTAACATATACTGCAGTATATCTTATCTTGTGGTTTCAATAGAACACACACATTTTTGTAGTAAAGTTATTTTGCAAGATATGAAAGTTCAGTTTATAGTATATCCACACAACTGTAACTAAATATTTGATAGAAGAGAATACAGACTTTGAATCCCACACTGCTGTTACACAATGTAAGTGATGGGTGGATGGAGTTTGAATCTGACTGCTGTCAGTAAACAATGTGAGGTATAGAGGTTTCCTGTATTCACAGCATCTTGGCACCAGTCATGTTACTAATCTGATGTCAATATCTCAGTTACTGACAACTCTTCCAACAACCTAGTCAGCAATGAATTATAATTCAGTCACTATTCAAAAAAGGCTGATACCATCAGTCACAATGTTCTGTGGCTACCTCTCACTAGTAAAACAGAAAGCTTTTAAGAATGATTAGATTAAAACTCTATTTTTACAAATATCTAATTATACCTTCAAGATAGTAGTGCAGTGGACATGGAAAATAAAATGTTTCACATTAGACATAGGGCAGGAAAAAAATTAACTGTATATATAAGTATTTCCGTTTTCTTACAGTAGATAACCAAAGCCTTAGGATGAAAATAATGCTTAACAACGCTATGATTCAAGACTCTTATTTTTACCAATGTCCACAAAATGTTCCAAGTCCAAATAAACTCAGACAAAAAGAGAAGAATATCAATAGCTCTTGTTCAGTACATTCCATAGAGGTTATACAGATTTCAAACACACAGAATTTGTCTTCCATTTTAAAACCAGCTGCTAGGATGCACAGACAATTAATGGAAACAACATAAACAAGTCCATATCACAGTAAACACTCAGTACTGTTAAAAGGAAACAGTTGTACATTGTATATATATCTAATGAGACAACACAACTATTTACATATTTAAAGACTGTGCACAAAGGCATGAAGCAGACTGCTGCATCCAAATTCTGTTCCCAACTTATAGGAACAATCATTGGTGTGCAGTAGTTGCTTAGGTCTTATTTTGATAGAAACAAGAAGTTTATGTGAAACTAAGACATCTGTAAAAGTAGTTCTGCTATCTTCATAATTATGCTCCTCCAGGCTCTCACCTATGAAGGGCATGGAGTGCTGATGTTGTTTGGGGTGCAGAAATGTTCTGCTCTCTGCTTCTGTTCCCTGCTTGTAACCCTCACAGTAAAATAATGGAGTCCGATAGAAGTAAAATGCTATGTCATAGAACAAGCACTCCAACAATAGCAATATTTAATGAATAAGTACATCATTAGTTAAAAATGTCTTTTGGGGTGTTCATCTTACAACTTTGCTTTTTTAATTTTTTTTTATGTGTGTGTATTGTGTGGCCCAGCACCATCAGGGTGCTAACAGCTACAGTTGACCATAGAATTATGTCATCATACTGCCTAGGAATGATTAATCAAGTGCACATGGGTTCTACACTGCATGTGTGCTGAAACATGGTTGCTGATATTTTTTAAATTTACTTATTTAACTTTTTTTTTTTCTTTTTATTTGGGGTAGCATGAATTTGGAGATTGGCTACCAGGTGCTGCTGTTCAATCCATATGGCCTCATACTTAGTTAGCTTTGAACTTGACCGTTAAATTGAAGCAAACATACACCTTTTGGAAATTGTGCTAGGGAAATCAAAGTTCTTGAAGAATGGTAGGTTCTAAGCTTGGCAAATAAAGCTTTTATCCTTAAGTGTCTGTAATATGATCAGTTAGTAAACATCATGGTCAGCCTGGGTTATAACTACTAGGCTGCCACCCCCAGATGAAAAAATAAAACTGTTAAAATTTATATTTAGTTTGAGCTTCAACTTAGATTCTTAGAGTAAAGCTGATTTTCCTGTTTCATGACTTGGAATATAGTAACATCAATGCACATGTGCAGAGTTTATTTCTTCTCTATTTAAAAAGAAAAGTTGGCTTGACTTGAACAGTCACTTAGAACAATTCTGCTGTTGAGACTGAGGCAGTTACATCCTACTACATGTACTCCTGCCATTAAGAGGAGGTAGAAATGGTGCTGCAACGTGGGCTTCCTGAGTTACTAGACAAAACACTGAGCAATTGTTTTCCTTAGTCTCAGTGTGCATTAGGTAACTGGTGCCTGACACAGACTGAAAAAAAAAAAAAACTGTTGTGAGCAAGTGTAGGCGAGTGACTTTTTTAAATAACAGTTGATGGTCAAAGTAAACTAGTTCTGTGGATTGTGCTTGTCAGCCATCCCACCTGTAGGACAGAGTATGTATTTTTATTGGAACTTGGAAGATCTATTTAGCCAGGCCAGTTAATAAGTATATATGTGTGTTGGGCTGTAGAGGCAATGGTTTATACATCACTGAGCTAAACTACATTATTGTGGCCATTATGTATGTACCCATTGATTCATTTGATCACAAACATCTGAGGGGTACAGTCAATATAGTGACTAATTCATGTGCACATTGTGTGTGTGTGGATGTGTGTGTGTGTGTGTGTGTGTGTGTGTGTGTGTGTGTGTGTGTGTGTGTGTGTGTGTGTGTGTGTGTGTGTGTGTGTTTTATTTATTTATTTCACATTTCTTAACTGGGTTGGTCCAGCTGAGTTACAAAAAAAAAATTCAGTGGAGACCCGAGGAGAAAAGCTCTAATACAGCAATAAAAAGTAAAATAAACTTTATACATAATATAAAATGGAGTCACTGACATACATAAGATAAAATGGAGTACAAACTGGAATGCCAGTATACAGAACAATTTATAGTTGTCACATAAAGAAAGCGTGAGGTGTGTATGTGTGTGTGTGTGTGTGTGTGTGTGTGTGTGTGTGTGTGTGTGTGT